>NC_142813.1:51486320-51647268 GCF_049724085.1 Artemia sp. Qi Xiang Cuo | reverse complement strand
TTATACATCAGGAGGAGTAAAGTGTTATTGAATATATATATTGAATGAAATTTGAGTTTTTGAACTTTTAAAACAAATCTAGCTGCTCATTTCGCATTTTATTTGGAGCCAAAGTTCATCTTATTTTTCTTAAACATCCCATCGCTGGCACGGTTCAAGGTCGCATATGATATTTTAACACTTCTGAGATAAGTACCAAAACCGTTTGCCAGGCTGTTCTCAAGGGGAGGATCAGCAGGATCTTATATATCAGGAGGAGTAGAGTGTTATTGAATATATATTTGCCTCCTCAATTCTTCTCCTTTAACAGAAACATAGTCGGAAACTTGACAGAAACTTGTTAGTTATTTATGAGCTTTTAAAATGTATAATACGAGCTTCAGACGCGATACCGACAATTTATCTTCAAGTTGTGTATTATTTTGTATTGCCTCTTGTAAATGAGAAAAATATAATGAATAAAGCAACATTTACCCTAAAAAATAGATCATTAAAAAAGTGGATCAGTGGATAAGCAGAACTGCTTGCTTTTGCCCCCCTCCCCTAACCCTAAAAACTGCTAGATGTAATATCGCAGAGAAAAAGAGCATACTTTAATAAAAGTGTTGTGGCTAAAAACTTTTCATTCTTTTTACAGGTTACAATATTTTTCACAAAACAACCAATAAGGTTCGATTGCTCCGCTTAATTTAAAATGCTGCCATCGTCTTGTTAGGTTTTAATTAATATTATTAATGTCATAACTATTTGTTATTATGTTGTTATAATGTTATTACTGTTATTATCGACCGTAAACATCCTGGACCTGTTAATATCATCAATATCTATGGAAAAGTTGGAGCGAAATTCCAACGAAAGTGAAGTTCTAGTACCCCTTTTAAGGGATTATGGCTCCTGAATTAATATAATGCCTAGTTTAATCATGTCAGTATTTTTATAAAATTCAAGCGAGGCTACATACAAATGTTTACGTTGATCAGAGGCAACGCTGTAGCGTTGCCTATAGTAAAGGCCATACGGCTCCAATGTTTTATTATTTATTTATTATTTATTTTTTTTCCCAGAGGCAAGCACTTCACATGGAAGGGGTTGTCGTAGAAAGTCTCAAAGTGGGGACTATTCAATTGGAAATCGAGAGTTCTAGTGCCCTTTTTAATAGTCAAAATTGATTTGAGGGCAACTAGCCCCTCCCCCATGTCCATCATTTCCCCCGACACATCCAATCAAAATTTTGAGATAGACATTTTGTTCAGCGTAGTTTATTTCCAGATAGAAAATATATTTTTGAGGAGGATACCCCCCCACAACCCTCAGGGCAAGGGTTTTAAGTTATGCCCTGGGGGCATATAAGGTTTTTATACAAGGCGTTGTCGTAGAAACTTCAAAACAGGCTCATTCAATTGGAAATTAAAGAGCTAGTGCCCTTTTTAATAGTCGAAAGTGACTGGAGTGTAACTAGCCCCCCTCCCCCCCCCCCACACCCATCATTTCCTCAAACACATCCAATCAAGATTTTGAGATAGCCATTTTGTCCAGCATAATTGATTTCACGAGAGAAAATATATTTTTGAGGAGGACACCCCCCACAATCCTCAGAGCAATGGTTGCAAAGTATACCCTGAGAGTATATAAGGTTTTGATTGAAGGTGTTGTCGTACAAACTTCAAAACAGGCTCAATCGATTGAAAATTAAAGAGCTATTGCCCTTTTTAATAGTACAAAATGATTGGAGGGCAACTAGCTCCCTCCCCCCTACGCCCATCCTTCCCCCAAACACATCCAATCGAAATTTTGAGATAGCCATTTTGTTCAGCGTAGTTAATTCCCAGATAGAAAATATATTTTTGAGGAGGATACTCCCCCACCACCCTCAAGGCAAGGGTTTTAAGTTATGCCCTGGGGACATATAAGGTTTTTATAGAAGGCGTTGTCGTAGAAACTTCAAAACATGCTCATTCGACTAGAAATTAAAGGGCTAGTGCCCTTTTTAATAGTCAAAAGTGATTGGACTGTAACTGGCCCCCTTCCCCCCCTACGCTCATCATTTCCCCAAACACATTCAATAAAAATTTTCAGATAGCCATTTTGTTCAGCGTAGTTGATTTCCATATAGAAAATGTATTTTTGAGGAGGACACTTCCACAACCCTCAGGGCAAGGGTTTTAAGTTATGCCCTGGGGTATATAAGGTTTTTATAGAAGGCGTTGTCGTATGAACTTCAAAACAGGCTCATTCGATTGGAAATTAAAGGGCTAGTGCCCTTTAATAGTCGAAAGTGATTAGAGGGCAACTAGCCCCCCACGGTCATCATTTCCCCAAACACATCCAATCAAAATTTTTAGATAGCCATTTTGTTCAGCTTAGTTGATTTCCAGATAGAACATGTATTTTTAAGGAGGATACTCCCCCAGAAATTTCAGGGCAAGGGTTTTAAGTTATTCCCTGGGGGTATATATGGTTTTCATAGAAGGCGTTGTCGTAGAAACTTCAAAACAGGTTCATTCGATTGGAAATTAAAGGGATAGTGCCCTTTTTAATAGTCGAAAGTGATTGAGGGCAACTAGCCCCCCTCCCCCCTACGCCCATCATTCCCCCAAACACAATCCAATCAAAATTTTGAGATAGCCATTTTGTTCAGCAGTAGTTGATTTCCGGATAGAAATATATTTTTGAGGAGGACACTCCGCCACAACCCTCAGGGCAAAGGTTTTAAGTTATGCCCTGGGGGCATATTAGGTTTTTATAAAAGGCGTTGTCGTAGAAATTTCAAAACAGGCTCAGTCAATTGGAAATTAAAGGGATAGTGCCCTTTTTAATAGTCAAAAGTAATTGGAGGGCAGCTAGTCCCCCCGCCCTACACCCATCATTTCCCCAAAACAGCCACTAAAACTTTTGAAATAGCCATTTTGCTCATTGTACCTGATTTGCAGATAGAAAATATGTTTTTGAGGAGGACACTCCCCCAGAACCTTCAGGGCAAGGGTTTTAAGATATGCCCTGGGGGCATATAGGCTTTTATAGAAGGTGCTGTCGTGAACCTTCAAAAAAGGTTCATTTGATTGAAAATTGAAAGTTCTTGTTCACTTTTTAAGAGTCAAAAGAGATTGAAGGGCAACTAGCCCTCTCCCTCCTCCGCGATCCAAATACATTAGCTAAAATTTTGAGATAGATGTTCTATTAGCGTATCTCACAGTTATTTTAACGGGATCTCTGGTGTCGACACATCCCACACGAGCCCAGGGAGCGGCGGCGTGAGTAACTTCCGAGGGCATAACTTATTAAGGGCGACTTATCACTTACAAACAAGGTACTTGCGTGGGAGGAAAACTTTGGACATCAATCACAACTCTCCACAAATAAGGGTAAAATACATACTCTGTGATAGATGCAAAATTGTTTTGGCATATAAATTCCTATTAAGGTCAACTCCTAACAGTCGTTGTTTATTTTTGGTGATAAGTGAAATAGTCTAAGCCTTCTTACGGGGAATATTTTTTCAACCGTTTCACTGGTTTTTAACACTGCTCTCATGTTATGCAAGCTATCCTTAGTTCATATATAAGGTTTTTATTAAAGAGAGAGTTACATAGACTTTGAAAAAAGCCACAAACGATTTAAACACCAAGTTTTTGACTCGTTTTTTAAAGTCAAGAATAATCAGACGGTAAGCACCCCCCCCATGCCAGAAAAAACTTGAAACTTTTTGCAATAAAAAACGAACAAAAATTAATTTGAAAAAACTTTCCGAAAAATAATTTTTTCAAAGAAAAATAAAGGCTATTTTAACTTAACCTCAGAAGATACAAATACCTGTTAAAATTCAAACCCAAAACGACCAGAAATTACTATTAAAGAATAAATGAAACCCAAAACGAACAAAAATTATATAAACAATTATAGCAAAAAACATACAACAATTAATAATATAAATTAACAAATAGATATTAAAGAGAGTAATGCTTATATTTAATATGAAAATCAAGCTTAAAAGAACAACCAATATTTTTCTATTAAAGTATAAATGAGACTTAAAACAAACAAATATTAAATAAAAAATCGATGCGAACAAAATATACAATATATATTAATATGAATGAAAAAATAAATGTTAAAACGAGTGAAACTTAAATTGAATATGCAAATCAAGTTTGAATCGAATAAAAATAACTACAAACAAGAGTTTGGGTATCGTCTCACTGCAGAAGCCTAAAACCTACTGCGTCATTGGCGCTTTACTGAAAACAATTCTTTGAAATATTTTCCCTTTTGTAACTTTAAGAAGTCAAAAATTAATTAAGATTTTAGGGAATAAATATCAGCATATGTATATTAAATTCTTAATTCTAAAATCTTCATTAATTTTCTAAATTCTAAAATCTTCGATAGCTTGTATCAGCTATCGTCCAACATAATTAAAAACATATCTTAGTTCCATGTTTCTATGATATTTGTCATAGTAAAAATTCTTGTCACGTCAAATCTTTTTTCTACTCAATGATTGGTTGTTAGTGTTACTATGAAAAAAGTTCATTCTTTGATGGAGAAAAAAAACACTATGGCTGAATTCCCATCATGCGCCAAATATATTTCTTTGTTAGAAACTCTATCAAAGAAAACTTACTTTGTGGAAACAATGTTGTAGTACGTTTGTGTAAGGAGTATCTACAACTTGAGGTTGTAGTAATTCAGAAGGTTTCAATTGGGGATTTTCGGGTACTTTTTGGTAAAGTTACTTGGGAACAGTGGTAGTGGTGCGTTGGGTAGTTGAGTACTTTTTAGTAGCGCAAAATGTAGATTTGCAAGAGAGGGGAAAGACTGAAAAAATGACTTTGGGTTGTTTGGTGTGTTACTGCTGACCGGTTTTTCTTAAATATGGAGTTTGCTTTTGGGCCTTTAAAAGGTGGCAATAGTTGTTCAGTTGGATTTTGGTGTTGTCCTGGTGAGTAATTTCTGTACTTCTATTCTCAAACTATTTTTGGTTATCATTTTATGGCTTTGTATCAGTGGCGGCTCGAGGCTTGGATAGGGGGAAGGGCAACTTTCCCCCCAGTTTTTCTGATATTGAATTTCGGTACTGGTGCATTATATGGGCCTTTCTAAAAAGTCAAGTTTGGTTAATGCTAATGAAATAAAATAAAATAGGATGAATATATAATAGTTTATAAACAAATTTGGGCTATATATTTGCACATTAGGGTGGAAGGGATAAAGCATAGCATATATTAAATACGTAACCTAACCTAGGTACCCCCCCCCCTAAACCCCAAAAAACAACAGTTTAAATATTGGAAATGCAATGAAAACCACGCTTTGCATTGCATTACTCTATAGCGGTCTCTTGAATTAACTCGTCTGGCGGGTTTTTCGTGACTGATCTTTTTGTAAAGGTCCATATAACGCACCAGTACCTGAATTTCTTTTATTTATATGTTTACATTCATATGGTAAACTTTCCCCCTCCTCAGATTATGAGGCCTAAAACAGCTACTGCTCTGTATTTATAGAATATGCTAGTATTTTTAGTGTTTGGTATTAGTATTTTTTGGCAATTGGCCTTAGGACATTTTGTGGCTTAGTGCTGCAATTATTTTAGAAGATTTTAAAACTATGGCACCCAAAACACTTAATTTATGTAGCGATTCTTTTACGTTAGAGAATAAGTTGGTGTCACAAGCAAGCTTTACGCAGGATTTTTGTTCGGAGGGGGGGTAAAAATTTTTTTTACATACCGCATCAAAAAATTGTTTATATGTGTTTTGTTGCTTTTTTTAGTCGGACAATTTTTTTGGGGTGGGGGGCTCAAACCCGATAATTTCCTTGATACGGCTTTGATCACAGGAGTTACGATATGGTTCTCATGTTTCAATCTATTTATTGAAGATACAAAAAATAGATATTTTCAAAAATCTAAGAGGTTAATTTTTTTTAACTTATGATTTTTTTTTTCAAATGATAATACCAAAAAATATACCTTCAAATGGTAAGGGGGCAATTGTTTCCCCTGCTCCACTGCACAATTGGCGCCCCTAGGCTGGTTGAGCAAAAAGACCGCTTTGCTGGCTTTTTCACTTCTTTCCAGTCGCTAGTAGTTCAAGGGTTTCGTCCATGTTCGTTTTTATGCAAGGGTATTCACAGGAGGAGGGCTAGGGTGGCTTCAGCCCTATGCTTCTACTATTAACAAACAGCTCATTACAGCATCAAGCATCAAATGCAGCTGCGCATGCTCCTCCCTATTTTAAAATGTTCTGCAAAACCATCCTTGTTTTACGTCGTCCTCTTGTTTCTTACTTTATTGTTGTCTTTGTTTTTAAATTGATTAAATAAAACTGAAAAGTTTTTTTAAACTGAAAAGAAGGAGCGACATTAAAACTAAAAACGAACAGAAATTTTTCCGTATATGAAAGGGGCTGTCCCCTCCTCAACGCCTCGCTCTTTACGATAAAGTTTTTTATTGTTTTAGAAAAATGAAGTTTTGAGACAGAGTCAAACTTTAGGTACATCACTGGTCCACCACAGTGCTGTTTGTACGACTTGTTTGAATTAGGTTCTTTATAAAATTTAGCATATTTGATGGTCAAATTGCTTTTCTCCATTCTTTGATATTGCCATCAAATTCCCATGACAATTCACACCATTTTGGCACACCATGGCTGGCACACGGCACCCTCTGGCACCAACTATCATTCCTAAGGTTTTTAAAAGATATTTTCATGATAAAAATCATGCTTTAAATCCATCGGTTCGTGTTTTCTCAAACCACCCCAACGTGATGCCCCCCATGGTAATTCATTTTAATGTGATATTAATAAGATAGAAAAACAGAGATTTACTCAGAAATGTCAAATTGTTCAAATTGAAAAACAGAGAATTTTCATTAAAATAACAAATTGTCAAATTGTTGAAGTTGAAAAACAAAGAGTTTATAATAAGATGTCAAATTGTTTTCTCCATTCTTTGATTCTGCTACTCTAGGAAAACAGAGAGTTTACATTAAAAGCGTGTTATGAATCACAACTTTTCGTTCTTTTTAGTGGTCTAACCGCATATTCAAAAGGACCAATCAGGTTTTTGCTTGTTTTTACGGGCTCAAGGTTTGATGCAGTAAGAATAGGCAAAAAAGATATGTTTCCCAAACATCCAGTTTGTTTCCCTCTTTTTATTATTTGTTACAGGCGCTGCCTATGTTTGGTATTTGTTCGCGGGTTTTTATTTTCGTTCTTATTTTAATGTATATTTCATATTTTAATATTTAAATCTATTTTAATGAGTTTTATCTATTATTACCTTTTTAACATGTTACGACCAATCTCAGTTTAAAAAATGGCTAATGAATGGATTTTATTCTGTTTATTTAAAAAAATCTTTTTCCACAAAATAAGTTTTGCAAAGAAAAGTAAAGAATTAAACCAAAAAAATGAGCATTAAACAAAAAACAAAAATAAAATCAAATAATCTACCAAGCGTAAAACTACCACAAATCAGCATCGATAAATAAATGAAACCCAAAACGAACAGAAATTACAATAAATAACCGAGTCAAAGTCAAAACGAGCAGAAATTAACATAAGTTGGGCGCAAAACCCCATGCCTTCCCAAGGCCAGAACATAATTTGCACTTTACTGAAAAAATATAAATATTTTTACCTTTATAACTTTAATAAATCAAATAATATTAACATTTTGATTACTGAATATCAGTATATTTATATTAAACTGACAATGTACATTCATTTGTATTTTTTCAGTAAAGTGCAAATTTTGTGCTGGCCTTGGGAAGGCATAGGGTTTTTGAGCCCAACTAATGTTAATTTCCGCTCGTTTTGAGTTTGACTCGGTTATTTATTGTAATTTCTATTCGTTTTGGGCTTCAATTATTTATCGATACTGATTTGTGGTAGTTTCACGCTTGGTAGATTATTTGATTTTATTTGTGCTCCCTCTTTGTTTAATGGAGTTCTTTACTTTTCTTTGAAAAACTTATCTTGTGGAAAAAGTTTTTTAAATTAATTTCTGTTCGATTTATATTGACATAGTCTTTTCAGGGAAAAGGAAAATAACACTTCAAATCTTTTCGTTTTTTAAGACTTTATTGTTTGGCCTTCTATTTGTATGCTGGAGAAAAATTTTCGATAATTTTTAACAACATGCACCCTTTTAAAAATCCGGACACAAATAGTACTGTTTAATTTAGTTTCATACCTCCTCTAGTTGACCTGAAATGGAAAACTTGATACCATTCGCAAAAAAATCTGTTTACTTTCTTTGATAGCATGGATGCATATACGCTATTTTGATTTAGTTAAATTTTAAGAGCAGAAGTAGCCCCGAAAGTTTGAACATAATGCCCTCAGTCGTTCTTGGGATACTTCTGAGATGCCTTATTTGGAATTAGCAATATCACAGTGCATTTTGATTTAATCTTAAGGCAACATTTAGTTTTTAAACATAATGGGCAAATAGGAGGGTGGGCGTGGGAGGGTGGGAGTGGAAGGAGGATTAGTTGCCCTCCAATCACTTTCGACTATTAAAAAAGGTATCAGCCCTTTCTATTTTCAGTCGAATGAGGCCCTTTCGAAGTTCCCACGACAACTCCTTTGATACGAAGTGCCCTGGTCTAAACAACAACAACAACAAAAAATATTACTTATCACTTTCGACTATTAAAAATGGCACTAGCCCTTTGAATTTCAAATTGAATGAGCCCCTTTTCAAGTTTCTACGACAACGCGTTCTATAAAAACCTTATATGCCCCCGGGGCATACCTTAAAACCCTTGCCCTGAGGGTTGTGGGGGAATGTCCTCCTCAAAAACATATTTCTATCTGGATTTCAACTACGCTGAACAACATGGCTATCGCAAAATTTTGATCGGATGTGTTTGGAGGAATGATGGGCGTGTGGGGGGCTTAGTTGCCCTCCAATCACTTTCAACTATTAAAAAGGGCACTAGCCCTTTGAATTTCCAATCGAATGAGCCTGTTTTGAAGTTTTCACGACAACGCCTTCTATAAAAAACTTCTATGCCCCCAGGGCATAACTTAAAACCCTTGCCCTGAGGTTTGTGGGGGATTTTCCTCCTCAAAAATATATTTTCTATCTGGAAATCAACTAGCCTACGCTGAACAAAATGGTTATCTCAAAATTTAGATTGGTTGTGTTTGGGGGTATGAGGGGCGTGGAGGGGGGTTAGGTGCCCTCCAATCACTTTCGACTATTAAAAAGGGCACTGGCCCTTTGAATTTCCAATTGAATGAGCCTGTTTTGACATTTCTACCACAACGCCTTTATAAAAACCTTATATGTCCCCAGGGCATAACTTAAAACCCTTGCCCTGAGGGCTGTGGGGGAGTATCCTCCTCAAAAACTTATTTTCTATCTGGAAATCAACTACGCTGGACAAAATGGCTATCTCAAAATCTTGATTGGATGTGTTTGAGAGAATGATGGGCGGGGGGGGGGGGCTAGTTGCCCTCCAATCACTTTCGACTATTAAAAAGAGCACTAGCCCTTTGAATTTCCAATTGAATGAGCCTGTTTTGAAGTTTCTACGACTTCGCCTTCTATAAAAACCTTATATGCCCCCAGGGCATAACTTAAAACCCTTGCCCTGAGGGCTGTGGGGGAGTATACTCCTCAAAAACATATTTTGTATGTGGAAAGCAACTACGCTGATCAAAACGGCTATCCCAAAATATTGATTGGAGGTGTTTGGGGGAATGATGGGCGTGGGGGGGGGGCTAGTTGCCCTCCAATCACTTTCAAATATTCAAAAGGGCACTAGCCCTTCGAATTTGCAATCGAATGAGCCTTTTTTGACGTTCCTAAGACAATGCCTTCTATAAAAACCTTATATACCCCAGGCCATAACTTAAAACCCTTGCCCTGAGGATAGTGGGGGAGTGTCCTCCTTTAAAACATATTTTCTATCTGGAAATCAACCACGCTGAACAAAATGGCTATCTCAAAATTTTGATTGGATGTGTTTGGGGGAATAAGGGGCGCGGGGGGAGCTAGTTGCCCTCCAATCACTTTTGACTATTAAAAAGGGCACTAGCTCTTTGATTTTCAAATCAAATGAGCCCCCTTTTGAAGTTTTTACGACAACGCCTTCTATAAAAACCTTATATACCCCCAAGGCATAACTTAAAACCCTTGCCCTGAGGTTTGTGGGGGAGTTTCCTCCTTAAAAATTTATTTTCTATCTGGAAATCAACTGCGCTTAACAAAATGGCTATCTCTAAAATTTTGATTGGATGTGTTTGGGGGAATGATGGGCGTGAGGGGGGGGGGTGGTTGCCCTCCAATATTTTTCAACTATTAAAAAGGGCACTAGCCCTTTGAATTTCCAACCGAATGAGCCTGTTTTGAAGTTTCTACGACAACACCTTCTATAAAAACCTTATTTCCCTCGGGGCATAACTTAAGACCCTTGCCGTAAGGGTTGTGGGGGAGTATCCTCCTCAAAAACATATTTTCTATCTGGATATCAACTAGCCTACGCTGAACAAAATGGCTATCTCAAAATTTTGATTGAATGTGTTTGGGGGAATGATGGGCGTGGGGGGGCTAGTTGCTCTCCAATCACTTTCGACTGTTAAAAAGGGCAATGACCCTTTGAATTTCCAATCGAATGAGCCTGTTTTGAAGTCTCTACGACAACGCCTTCTACAAAAGCCTTATATGCTCCCAGGGCATAACTTAAAACCCTTTCCCTTAGGGTTGCGGGGGAGTGTCCTCCTCAACAACATATTATCCATCTGGAAATCAACTACGCTGAACAAAATGGCTATCGCCAAATTGTGATTGGATGTTTTGGGGAATGATGGGCGTGGGGGGGGGGGGCTAGTGGCCCTCTAATCACTTTCGACTATTAAAAAGGGCACTAGCCATTCCAATTTCCAATCGAATGAGCCCTTTTCGAAGTTTCTACGACAACTCCTTCGATACAAAGTGCCCGGGTATGAAGAAAAAATAAAAAAAACACATTGTGGCCACATCGTTCTTAACTTAGGCAGCGCTTGCGTGCTGCCTATGATAATTTTAATTTTGGCGTTCCGTTCCCGGTCTTTAGTTCTTGTAGCTTTTTATGTTATATTTGTCCTGTTTTTCTTTATTGAATCAGAAATTCAAATTAGGCCCTTTGTGGCTTGTGATAGCGATTTCTTAAAATAAGTGTTTTATCTTATCTTATGTTTCTTTTACTCCCTTTTTGACCCGTTCTAAGAAATATTGATGTTGGCCTGCGACAATTCGTCACAAAAATAAACCAATGGAATTACTGTACACTTTTTAACGCTCAAGCATAGGCTCATAATCTCTCTTTTTCTCTTTTATAGCATTTACTTTTATGGAATATCCATATTGGAGATATAAATTAAAATTAAATGTATGCTCTTGGCTCCGAGCATATTTTACTACCACTACTACAAACTCACAGCCTAACTCCAAGCCTCTCCACTGCAAACTCCAAGCCGCCTGAGGTTTCACAGCTGCACACTCCCCTCCTCCACCCCAATCTATTTAAAGCTTCACTTTATACCCTCTCCCGTGAAGTTTTAATTACACATGAATTCTTTATAATGACATCTTCCCATTTCATTCGAGGAAAACCTACTTTTCGTTTGGCCCGAGGATGGCCGAGGAAAGCACAATCTTTCGCAGTCCGTCATCCTTCATTCGTGAAATGTGTCCTAGCTGCCTCAACCTCTCTTCCATTGTAGCACTTGGAAGTAGGACAGAACCCTGTTTTTAATAATTTCATTTGCCATGATGATTTTTTTTTTGTAGATTTCTATATAGCGTGACGTGGCAACTGGACGAAGGCCAATATGAGATGATGTCATATTCAACGATGATGTCATTATCCAATTGTAGTTTTGCCATGATATAATCTTCGTTGCACCAAGAATGGATGGTATTTTTAAAAGGTTAGATATTTTGAAAAAATTTTTCTTTCTCTACTGTGTAAATTTGTTCAGTGTTAAAACAAAACAAGTCCGAGAACAGATCTGAGGTTTGAATCCATCATGGCTAAATAAAATTAATCAAACATTTTTTGTTCAGACTAGATTTTTTCTTAAGTGAATGAACCGGAAGTTAATTATTTTGTTTTTTATAAATAAATTAGTTTTAATTTTAATACCTTAGTATTTCTACTGACGACTATCGCTATATATGTGATTGAAATGTCTAGACTTTTAATAACTGTCTTAATAAATGGACTTATCCCCCATTTGAACGTTTATTTGTTCGTCATAGAAAGGCAGTGTGGTCTGGGAAAAGGATAACTGTTTAAGGTATTACGTCAAAAATTTTCCAATTCTTATTAAAGGTGCGTTATTCGTTATTGTTATTTGAAGGCCCGTTCTATAAAACAATGGAATGGAGAAAACTTTCCCAGAAGATGTGAGTTCATCACGGCTAGCTAAAGTAACCCAAAAATTGATGTAAATAGAAGCATGGAGTACAAAGAGAAAAAAAACAAAGTTACATTAAAAACATTAATAAAGATATTAAGACCATTTCAAAAACACGAAAAAACCAACGGTAGTTACGTATTATATCGAGCACACCCAAGAAGTGAATAATCCTAATGAAATGTACCAAAAAGTAATGAAAATATAATGCTTTCTTAACAAAATTATGGAAACTACAACAGAGAACTAGTTTTACTACGATCAAGAACAACAGTGTGGTCGCTATAACACAGAAGTACCAAACAAACAAATAAAAACAAAAAAACAAAAACAGAATAAAAGTTGCTAGGTCAGTGCTAGCAATGAGACCATAAGATGCTTATTTTGAATAACTGAGCATTGTAAACAGATATTTGCACTTCTATCATTTCAAATTCCATTTTCTACCATTGTTTTTCTAACCTTTCATACGGCCATTGCGAAAATACAGAAAAACAAAACAAAAACCAAATAAAAGAAATGTATGACAAATAAAAATAAAAACAAAATAAATAAAAAAACCTAGTGGGTCAGTACTGAAGACCAAGCGTGGCTTCCTTTCAGTAGCCGAGCATTATGAACAGATACTTGTTTTCTACAGAGATTAGCAATGTTATACTTTCTCACAGGATATGTATTCATCATGGTCAGTTAAAATTACCCAAAACCAATGACGTCACAGCCTAATTAATATTATTGTTTATTTTACGACGTGTCACGTAAAACAGAAGAAAAAAAAACACGAAAGCAGAAAAAACACGAAAACAGCCACTAGGTCAGTGCAGGGGCAGATCCAGTATTATTTTTTTTAGGGGGGGGGGGGCAAAATAGTTTGATCCGATAAAAAAATTTAGGGGGGGGGGCAAAATAGGTTGATCCAATAAACTTGCGTTAGGAGCAAGTTTAATTAACGGAAACTTGGGTTAATTAAGTAAATTACACTACTTTAGACTACGCTAGGGGGGGGCCCTGGATCCGCCACTGGGTCAGTGCTGGAGACCAAGGATGGTTTAGCTTCAGTAGCCGAGCATTGTAAACAGATACTTGTTTCTCTACAGATATGATGAATTTAGCAATGCTATGCGTGGCCAGTACCCAGGGGCGTCATTTGGGGGTGGCAAGGGGTGCAGTTGCCCCTCTAATAATGTGAGAGAAAAATATTACACATTCAATACCCTTTGACTATCCAGATATGGACCCTTCTTGTCCCCCCACCCCAATAAAAATCCTGGAGATTCGCCCCTGCCAGTACCCCAGCAAATGGTCATCATGGCTAGCTAGAATTATACCAAAACCACTATTGTCCCAACGGAAGTACAGAGCGGAGATAAACAGAAAAATTGCATTCAACTCACATAACAGCATTAATAAAGACTAACCGAGCTGCGCTCAGTGAAGCGAATTTTAGACATAAATCGGTGCCCAGTGTACCATCCCCCTAGAAAGAAAAACCTTTTCGTGCAATTTTTCTGGATTTATTTTCGTTTTAATAAAGATACGAGGGGGAAGGTATTTTGGTAATAATCGATTACTTTCTTCTTTGCCTGGTTTGTGCATATAATAGATTGACTTATTAATCGTTAATCAGAACAGTTTTAAGTTTGAACCGTTACGTGGGAGGATCTCTCCATGGAGGAAGGGAGTTTTCCATTAAGGGGGTGCCGGATTTCCCACCATTATTTAAAAAAAACGATCAGAAATTAAATAAAAAAAGCAAGTTTTTTCAACTGAAAGTAAGGAGCAACAATATATAACGTTCAGGAATTATTACGTATATGAGGGGGCTCGCCTCTTCGTCAATACCTCTCTTTACGCTAAAGTTTGTACTTCCAATAGAGCTGTTTATTCTAATTAAACATCCTTTGTGATTCAGGGGTAATTCTTATAGAATTGGAACAAAATTCTTTTAAGTTTAAATGTTGCTCCTTAATTTCAGTTGAATTTTTTTTTTATTTAATTATTATCCTGGGACCGAGCTTTGCTCGGTGAAGCGAACTGAAGAGTCCGGCATGTTGTGAATTGGTGCCCCAGGAAAACCAAACTTACTGTGCTAAAATTTCAGTCCGAAATGATAATATTTTTGTTGAATATATTTGCTAAGATAAGGCGACTAATTAATCAAACAATCATAGAAGCACTATGCAAAATTAACTCATGTCGGAAGCCTTATGAATAGTAATGACGTGATTGATATTCAAGCATCCTAAAACTTCATAATGATAGTTTTTCCGGGTCGGCTTAAATTTGTCAGAAGATTTAAGAAAAATATATTAAGGGTACGGTGGGGGGGATGAACAAATTTTTCTAAAGCTGTGAGCTATCTAGATATTTTTTTCAGGACATGAAATTTTAGTGCGCCATTTTTCAGAAATAAAATCTAGAAAAAAAATATACATATACAAAAATATACATACTTACATAATTCTTGCTTGTTTAAAGATAAAGATGATCACTTTAAAACAGAACAAAAAAGCTACCAGGTACCAAAAACAAAAGAAAATGGAAACCAATGATAGCTTTCTCAGATAGCAAGGTCAATGTTGCTGTAATTTCTTGTAAGATGAGAATTACGGATCCCTGGGAAAACATGAATGATATTTTGCGAAACGGAGATATTTTTTCGACTTTTTCGAATTTGTGTATTTTTGTACCCAAAATTTTGTGCTAAAGATAATATTCAAAAGCAAATATGAGGCGTAAATCCAACATGACCTGATAAAATTCTTCGTAAAAGTGGGATTCTAAAAAAAAAGATTTTAGTATTGTAGTGCCAAGGAAATTCAATTGAAATTTAATTTTCTCGATTGGTTAAGTGGAAATTTACCCAGCCATATATGTCTTTAACAATTGTGTCGCACAACCAATGTGTCCCAGGTTTCTTAAAAAAAAAAAAAAAAAAAACTGGGTGAAAAATAAGCAAAATGCTAAAACACGAGCTAAAACACGTTTTACCAGCTTGACACAGCTTAAGAAGGTCTAATGCATTTTTGCCCCCTGGACTCATCTTAGGTCTATAGTATACTAAACTACTAACTAACAACAACTCACCGCAGCACCAAGCCGCATGAGGCCAACACAGCAACACACGCTCCTCCGCCATCCCAATCTATTCAAAGTCTCCCTATTTACACTTCCCCAGGAAGCTCCCATTTCCCTTAAATCTTTCTTTACGACATCCTCCCATCCCAAATCCTTCCCTCCGATTCCAAATGTGAATATAATAAAATAAGTAAATAATACAAAATTAAAGGTAAACATTGTAATGTTTCCAATTAAATTTGAATATAATGCTCTTTCCGCTATTTCTGCATTTTTTTGGATGCACTATTGTAACATATGGTTGGGAAACATCTTTCTCAATAATGTATAGCGTATAATTAATAAAAAATTAAATATTATGTAAGATTTAAGGTACGAACACGTATGTTAAAAAAAAAAATCTCGATTTATTTAACAGATACTAAAAATGGATTTAACTAAGACTTGAATATCTAAAACTGTAAATTTATAAATTTTATATTTAAACATTTTAATTAATCAGCAATGTGAGATCCTACTGCTCCAGGAAGTAAGGAGTTATCCGAATGCAAAAGCGTCATCACTGACGAGCCGTTTTGGAAGTTTCTAGGACAACGCTGTCAATAAAAACCTTATATGCCCTCAGGGCATAACTTACAACTTTTGTCCTGGGAGCTCTGGGGGGCTTGCCATCCTCAAAGACATAATTTCCGGACCTTTCAACTACGTAGAACAAAATGGCTATCTCAAATTTTGATTGAATGTGTTCTGGGAAATGGTGGACGTAAGAGGGGGTTAGATGCTCTCCAATCACTTTCGACTGTTAAAAAGGGCACTAGCCATTTCAATTTCCAATCAAATGAGCCCTTTTAGTTTCTACGACAATGCTTTCTGTAAAAACCTTATATGCCCCTGGGCATAATTTACAACCCTTGCCCTGAGGGCTGTGGGGGGATGTCATCTTCAAAGACCTAATATCCCGAACTTTCATCTACGTTGAAAAAACGGCTATCTCAAAATTTTGATTGTATGTGTTTGGGAAAATGGTGGGCGTGGGAGGGAGGTTAATTGCGCTCCAATTACTTTCGACTATTAAAAAGGGCACTAGCCAATTCAATTTCCAATCGAATGAGCCCTTTTTGAAGCTTCTATGACAACGCTATATATAAAAACCTTATATGCCCCCACGGCATAACTTATAACCCTTGCCATGAGGGCTGTGGGGGGGGTTGTCATCCTTAAAGACCTAATTTCCAAAATTTTCAACTACGTTGAACAAAATGGCAATCTCAAATTTTGATTGGATGTGTTTGGGGAAAAGGTGGGTGTGAGAGGGGGTTAGTTGCCCTCCAATCACTTTCGACTATTAAAAAGGGCACTAGCCCTTTGAATTTCCAATCGAATTAGCCCCTTTTCCAGTTTCTACGAGAAAGTTTTCAATAAAAACCTTATATGCTCCCAGGGCATAACTTATAACCCTTGTCCTGAGGGCCCTGAAGGGGTTATCCATCTCAAAGACCTAATTTCAAGAACGTTAAACTACGTTGAACAAAATTTCTATGTCAAAATTTTGATTGAATGTATTTGGATAAATGGTGGGCGTGAGAGGGGGATTAGTTGCCCTCCAATGACTGTTGACTATTAAGAAGGGCACTAGCCATTTCAATTTCCAATCGGATGAGCCCTTTTTGAACTTTCTACGACAACGCTTTCTATGAAAACCTTATGTGCCCCCAGGGCATGACTTACAACCCTTGCCCCGAGGGCTCGGGGGGGGGGGGTGTTATCCTCAAAGACCTGATTTCCCGAACTTTGAACTTCGTTGAACAAAATGGCTATCTCAAAATTTTGATTGGATGTGTTTGGATAAATGGTGGGCGTGAGAGGGGGGTTAGTTGCCCTCCAATCACTTTCCAGTATTAAAAAGGACACTAGCCATTTCAATTTTCAATCTAACGAGCCCTTTTTTAAGTTTTTATGACAAAGCTTTTTATAGAAACTTTATATGCATAATTTTTTTTACTCAGAAACTGAGATCTGGCAATTATTGCGGTACTTGTCAATTGGCCGGAATTCACGCAAGAAGTCAAGTTTGGTTAATTCTAATGAAATAAAACAGAACTTGATGAAAATATAATAGTTTAGAAACAAATGTGGGCTATATATTTAAACATTAGGGGGGTGGGGGTAAAGCATATTATATATTAAATACGTAACCTAACCTAGGTACCTTCCTCCCCCCTAAACCCCAAAAATCAATAGTTTAAATATTGTAAACGCGATGACAAACCACCGTTTGCAATCCAATTCTCTATTGAAAGATACCCGTTTGACTTGTTTCTTAAGCATCTTTCGTATACAATGTATCGCGTGGGTTCCGGCTAATTGACAAGCGCAATTATTACTAATCTAATTTTATCAGTCACGCTAATTACACTAATTTTGATTCAATACTGAAAAATACCAGGAAACGCCAAACGTTAAATGGCATTGGTGATTTTTTGTGTCGACTCTAGCATCAGTTTCCACTCTTATAAGCTATTACTTGAAAAAAACTACGTTTTCTAAAGAGTTAAAGAGGCTGAGTCACAAGTTCGAACCTTAAAACGTACAGGGATTAGAAGGTACAGTTGGGGGGCTGCCGCCCCCATAACCCCCCGCTTTCGCAGCCTTTAAATAAAAAAAAAATTTTTAAACTGAAAGTAAGGAGCGACATTAAAACTTAAAACGAACAGAAATTATTCCGTATATGAAAGGGGCTGTGCCCTCCTCAACGCCTCGCTCTTTACGCTAAAGTTTGACTTTCTCACAACTCTTTTTTTAAACAATAAAAACTTTAGCGTAAAGAGCGAGGCGTTGAGGAGGGCACAGCCCCTTTCATATACGGAATAATTTCTGTTCGTTTTAAGTTATAATGTCGCTCCTTACTTTCAGTTTAAATTTATTTTTTTTATTTAAAGGCTGCGAAAGCGGGGGGTTTGGGGGGCGGCAGCCCTCCAACTGTACCTTCTAATCCCTGTACGTTTTAAGGTTCGAACTTGTGACTCAGCCTCTTTATCTCTTTAGAAAACTTTGTTTTTTTCAAATAATTTCTGCACGTTTTTGTACAGTTTATTACTTATTATTGCTTGACTAACTGTTAGATGATTGCGTATCATTCTTTTCTTTCTCGACAGGGTGTTTTAAGAGTTGACCTTGTAACTCTGTCTCTTTAACTCTTTAGAAAACGTAATTTTTTTCAAATAATTTAAAAAAGAAACTAAGTTTCTTTTTTAAACTTTAAATTCAGTATATAAAAAATTTCCTCTGACGGGGACTCGAACCTGGGTCTTCCACCTAACAGTCAGGAGTATCGACCTTTGTACTAAAGAGACACAATTGTAATTGTATTTTTAGTATGTGGAATCTATTTTTGACGCAAGCAAATCCCCACAAAACTTGATATTTGGTTTTTGGAAAACAGGGAAGGAGGGATCAGATTGAGCTGAAATTTCGAGGATAAGTTCCCAGGCCCCAGGAAAGCTTATCCTCTAAATTTCAGCCCGATCGAACAACGTTAAAGGGGGGCAGTGGTGGAAAAAATTAACATGGACTCTTATAGGAAAACGAGGTTTTTCGTAAATGTAAATTCGGGGGATATTTTTTTCGGTCTGAAAATATCCAAAGGCCCTAACAGGTCGAATTCTGCTTCGAATGAGTCCAAATTCACCCGGATCAGTTGCCAACTGTGGCCTGTAGGCGTGGCTAACAAGAAAAAAAAAGAACTTTAAGTGGCTATATTTGGTTTTTGGAAAACAGGGAAGGAGTGATCGGATTGAGGTGAAATTTCGAGGATAAGCTCCCGGGCCCTAGGAAAGCTTAACCTCTAAATTTCAGCCCAATCGGACAAACCTAAAGGGGGGCTGTGTTTGGAGGGTCGAAACTTCCGGCCCACTTTTACCCATAAAGATAAAGTCGGAGGGGGGTGAAATTTCGCAAGTTTCTTAGTTTGAGCTTGGGCTACAAAATGCAATTATTGCTGTCTCTCTGCGACCGCTAGGACCGGAAATCGCTTAACATTGTGGTGGGTCGCCTCTTTATAGAGGCACATGTGTGCCTCCTTGATTAAAAAAAAAACAAGTTTATTTTAACTGAAAGTAAGGAACGACGTTAAAACTTAAAACGAACAGAAATTATTCTGTATATGAAAGGGGCTGTCTCCTCCTCAACGCCTCCCTCTTTACGCTAAAGTTTTTTTGTTAAAAAAAGAAGATTTGTGACAAAGAGTCAAACTTTAGCGTAAAGAGCGACGCATTAAGGAGGGGACAGCCCCTTTCATATACGGAATAATTTCTGTTCGTTTTAAGTTTTAACGTTTTTCCTTACTTTCAGTTAAAAAAACTTGTTTTTTTTATTTAATTTTTGAACGTTTTTGAATTAATACTGGTTTTGATTTTGGCTCACAGTACATGAATAATTAAAACAAAATTTGCATATTAATTTTACTTTTATTTGGTTAAATGGCTTTCTCGAAACTTGTTTAACTTTATTTACGAACGTTTTTATTAGGAATAAATATACGTAACTTACGAATTAACTTACGTAACGAACTTCTATATTCATAGATTTTTAATACGTATATTAGGGAGTTCGCCCCCTAGTCAATACCTTGCTCTTTAAGCTAAAGTTTGAATTTTGTTCCAATTCTTTAAAATGACCCCTTAATCACAAAGGCTGTTAACTAGAATAAATAGCTCTTATGAAAGTACTAAAAAAATCTTTGGCTTAAAGAGCGAGGTATTGACTAGGGGGTGAACCCAATCATATACGTAACATTTTGTGTTCGTTTTAAGTTTTTATGTTGCTCTTTACTTTTAGTTGAAAAACTTGTTTTTTTTAAATTTAATTTCTGATCTTTTTCTTCAATAATGATGTTAAATCCGGCGCCCCTTCATAGCAATGTCCCTTCCCCCATGAAAACTTCCTTCATGGAAAGATCCTCCCATATAACCCCCGACCCATCCCCCCACCTACCAGAAAAAACCCCCCTTGAAAACGTCTGTATACTTTCCAATAACCCCCCTTGAAAACATTGGGTAAAGTTCATAACTTTCAGCCCTCCCCCCGGGGACTTCGGGGGATTAAGTCATCCTAAAAGACATATTTATCTTATTTTCGACCATGCTGAACAAAATGGCTATCTTTAAATTTTGATTGGGTGACTTTGTGAAAAAAAGAGCGTGGGAGGGGCCTAGTTGCTCTCCATTTTTTTGGTCACTTAAAAAGGGCACTAGAACTTTTAATTTCCGTTCCGATGAGCCCTCCCACGATATTTTAGGACCACTGTGTCGATACGATCACCCCTGGGAAAAAAACAACAACAAAAACAAACAAAAACCAAATAAACACGAATCCGTGATCTTTCTTCTGGCAAAAAATGCGAAATTTCACATTTTTGTAGATAGGTGCTTGAAACCTCTACAGTAGGGTTCTCTTATACGCTGAATATGATGGTGTGATTTTCACTAAGGTTTTATAACTTTTAGAGGGTCTTTCCCCCTTTTTTTCTAAAATCAGCCAAATTTTCTCAGGCGTGTAACTTTTGATAGGTAAAACTAAACTTGATGAAACTTATATATTTGAAATCAGCATAAAAATCTAATTCTTTTGATGTATCTATTGGTATTAAAATTCCCGTTTTTTAGAGTTTCGGTTACCATTGAGCCGGGTCGCTCCTTACTTACAGTTCGTTACCACGAACTGTTTGATCCATACTCTTTGGCTTGACCCTCTATTGCTTAGTTACACAAAAAAAGTTTTATCTTAATCGATTCGTCGGCACTTTTCCTGGGAGGGAAATTATCTTATCCTGCTTGTTTGTTTTCACTGTTGTTAGTCGCCGATGAAAAAAATAAGCTGATAGAATTTTCTTATCTGGACTATGGAGCTCTCGGAAAGGGAAGGTTTAAATCTTTAATTTTGATTTGCTCAGAGTGGTTTTTCGAGCAGTTTTTCCTATGACCTGAGAGCACAATTTCGTTCTCAGGTCATAGGTTTTCGAATAAAATTGTGTGCAATTCGGCGTTCTATTTCTTATTGCATACGTGGTAGCAAATTTCGTAAATTATTTTTTTCTGCTGATTTTTGTTTTTGGGAAGTCTCATTTCTGCAACACATCGTCTATTCTTCTTTACCTGTCGGCCCCCCCTTCATTCTTATTTTATGCTATTAATATGGAAAATATAGCACTATGCTCATGTGTTTTTTCTTATATTTTGCTTATGTATAAAAAAAGAAAGAAAAGTATGGTCAAAAGTAAAAGGAAAGATAAGAGACGGCGAACTTATAGCCGTGGTTACGAATAAAGAAAAAAACTAGGCCACTGGTACCCAAGCTCCGTGAAACGCTGCTCACCAACTATTGCCCATCAAGGTTGCCAACTTTTTGGTCAATGAATATGTCCCTTGAGCATCCAAAAATGTGTCTTTTTTACCCAAATTATGTCCATATTTTGTCTGTAATATGTCCATCTTGAAATCTCAGAAACTAGTTTTTTTACAACTTGTAAACCTCATTCAACTGATCAGTTAACATCGAATATAATAAAAACGAAAAAGATCCATTTAGTTCACTCATGAAAAATGAACTAGTGTGAAAGCACACAAGTCATAAAAGCATGTAAACAGTAAAAAACTAATTGTTGGAGCTTAAGGTTCATCTTCCTACGAGAATTCAGCTTGACAGGTATGGTCGGCATGAGGGTCAGTATTTTCACTTCTTTTGGTAGCTTTTTGCAAATCAGAGTATTTCTTCTGCTTTTCATAAGGTACAATCCAGGAGTCAAGTGACGTAGCGGAGCGCTAGGTCAGCTGGGTTGCCCTTCAATCAGAGGGGTGACATCCCCAAGGGCATAATTACTGGACCTTTGAACAATGCTGAACAAAATAGATGTCTACAACTTCTGATTGGATGCTGGTTTTCGGAACTGATAGGCCCGGGGGAGGGTGTTGCCCTCAAATCACTTTTGGCTCCTATAAAGGGCACTAAACTTCAATCAAATGAGCCCCATCTGAAAATTATATGACTACCCATTCCATAAAACCTTATATGCCTCTGAGGCATAACTTACAACCCTTGTCCCAGGGCTCTTAGGGGTTGTGTAAACGCTGAGGGCATTGTTATATGTTCTTTTCGCCATTTTTAAGAAAATTATTATATCAAAATTTCTGTTTGATGCATCTAGGGAAAAGATGACGTGGGTGGAGGGGGGTGGCTGGTTTGCCTCTGACCACTTATGACTCTAAAAAGTAGCACTAGAACATCTGATTTTCAATCCAGTGAGTCCCCTCCAAAACTTATAAAACCAACCCTTCCATAGAAATCTTATATGTTAATTATGGGGAACTAGTATAATTCGTTGCCTTTGCTCTGAAAGCTTTTTTTTTGGGGTGGGGGGTCATCCACAAAAACATAATAACTGGAACTTTTAATATATGCTGAACAAAATGGCAATCTCAAAATTTTGATTGGACATGTTTGGGGAAATGAAGAACGTGGGGGGGGGGGGGGCTGTTTACTTTCCAATCACTTATGATTCTTATTACAACTTTTCATTTTCAATCGAGCCGCTTTCGAAGTTTCAACGACAACCCTTTCTACACGACGTGCCTTGGTCAGAAGTAAAAAATAAATTTTAGAAAAAACTAGTTTTTGTATTTATTTAGATAATCCTTTCGTTTTTTAGATATTCCTAAGAAATCCACCCCCTCTATGGAAAATTTTCCCATGAAAAATTCCTCTGTATAAAGTTCCTCCCATGTTAAATTCTTCCGCTGGGAAATTACTACCCCCGGACAATTCCATCCCTGCTGCGAATCCTTCCCAGAAATTTTTTTGCTTACGATTCTGTCTGAAAAATACTCCTTACCCATACTTTTATATGAAGAAAGACTTGTATTCATTTAGTTTTTCATCGTTTTTAAGGTCATTGGGGAGTATTCCTGTTTGGAAAATACCCTCCTGGAAATTTTATCCCCAGAAATTTCCCATGGAGAATTTCTCCTGGTGATAATTTCCTCATGAAAATTTATCTCGTGAAAAGTTCCCCCACCCCAAATAAAAAGATCCCAAGAGAACTCCAACTCCGCTGAAAACTTCCCCCTGAGATTCCCCTCAAAGTGTCTCCACATGTACAATGGGATCAACAACGAGAAAAAAGACAAATAACACACATTCTGTATACAAATTCCGGTAAATTTTCCCCATGTAAAATTTCCCCTGAATAGTTAATCCCCAGAAACTTCCATCCCAATGGGAAATTCTCCCTCATAGAAAATCCATCCCCAGAAGATCTCCTTCCTCCCTTGGAAAACGTTGTTATACTTCCCTTATAACAAATACTATATGTAAACAATGGGCAAACTTCATAGCTTGCAGCCCTTCCTCTTGTGGTACTGAGGGGTCATGTCATTTCCAAAGAAATATCTATTTATATGCTATCTCAAAATTTTGATCAGACGACTTTCAGGAAAAAAGGGCGTGGGACGGGGGCTAGTTGTCCTCGAATTTTTTGATCACTTAGAAAGGCCAATAGACCTTTTAATTTTCGTTTGAACGAGCCCTCTTGCGAAATTCTAGTACCCTTGGTTCGATATGATCACCCCTGGAAAAAGCAACAACACCAAATAAAGACGAATTCGTGATGCTTCTGCTGGCAAACACTATAAAATTTCATTTTTATACATATAAGCTTGGAACCTCTACAGTGGGGTTCTCTGATGCGCTGGATCTGATAGCGTGATTTCCAGTAAAATCCTCCGACTTTTATGGAGTGGTTTTCACCTTTTTCGAAAATTTGGCAAATTTTTGTCAGGCCCACTAATCGATAACAATAAACTTAAAAAATAATATATATTTCGAATCATCACAATAAGCTAATTCTTTTGGTACATCTATTGATATCAAAATTGATTCCAGATCATCAAGAATCTATTTTTTTTATTTTTTTTTTGTTAACTTTTCATTTTCAGTTAGTAATACTTGATAAATAGATAGATGTTTTGCTTGCCTATTATCTTGACTGTAGCGGAAAAGCAAGGAGAAATAAAATCGTTTGTAGATGAAAGAATACAACCTTGTAAAGAATTTCAAGAGTATTTGCAGATAGTTGTCTGCGGGGAGGAGCAAGCAACTCTGAAAAATAATAAAGTTTGTAAAAAGAATAACCTTTGTAAAAAATTAGTAGAAAGTAAGTAGTTAAGCAAATTTAGTGCTAGACAAGTAGTTTCAATACTGATTTGGTGAAAAATGACATAGTTTTGTTTTTACAAAAATATGTATCCAGCGGGGAAATAATCTATTTTATGTCATAAATCTGCAAAATATGTCCCTTTTATGTCCCATATTTCTAAAATATGTCCCTTTTTTGCCCTATTATGTCATTGTGTCCCTACACACAGGAATATGTCCTTAGGACATAAAATATGTCCAGTTGGCAACCCTGTTGCCCATGGGTCACTGTTGCACAAGTGAGAATGTTTTACAAATTAACTAGAACTCTTTGCATGGTTCGAGTCGCAACGAAATTCATAGCTACTAATCCGTACCGAATATATTTGAAATTCGGGGTCATTCACTGGCATGCAAATAACAAAACTGTAAATCTTTCCTCATAGAGGTCCTGTTCAGCACGGCCATGCGATTCCATAACTAGCTGTTGATCTGTTTTGTTTTCTTTTTTTTTTACGATTTTCGCTTGCCCATCTAGTCATTACGTTAATAAAAATAGATTTTGATGCTCAACCCCGCTCTTTCGCAGAAGACGGATTAGTTGTAGAACATTTTAAGGTATAACCATGAACCTGTTTTGTTTTTTGTCTGACTTCCCCTTCTTGCACATGTGATTTTGACAAGAATTTATGCCCCTCCCCTCTTTCTCTCCCACAGAAGTTGCATCGATCTTTAGCTCTGAAAAGGCGTTGGTAGGACATAGTAGTGTACAATACTTTGGGTTCAGAAAGCACGAGTTCGAGTCCCAAAGCCAGCTAATAAGAGAAACGAGCACCTGCCCTCTATGTATATTTAATATCTACGTTAATGTTATAACTGAAGTAACATCCACTAGATGGCGTTGATGATTATCTCTATTGGACTGTCTTGAATTTCAAGTTTTACTAGTCTTCCACTGTTTTTGATACACATTAAAATAAAAACAATTTTTTTTTACTGAAAGTAAGGAGCAACATTGAAACTATATACGAACAAAAATTAATATACGAACAAAAATATACTATATACGAACAAAAAAGGTTTTAGCACTTTTAAAAAAGCTTCCTATTCTGATTAGACGGCCCTTGTGTTTCAGGAGCTGTTCCGAAAAAATTAGGACAAACTGTCAAAGTTTAAACGGATGTCTGTTGATATCCGTTTTTTAGGGTTTTGGTTAATATTTAGCTGAGTTGTTCCTTATTTACAGCTCGTTACCACGAACTCTTTGATATTTGCTAACCATCACAATTAAATGTTATTATCGAGACGATGACAAATGAAGACCGGTAAACCATGCACCAGACATGAATTGAACATGTACGAACATGACAGAACCGGTCTCATGCAAGTTCTGTCAGGGTACTCTGGAAACTGAAGTACCATGGACAGTGAAAATAAAATCTCATAGTTTCAATTGGTTAAGTGGAAACTTGCACAGCCACATCTTTAGCCTAATTATCTTTGAAAAATTAGGAAAAGTTGATAATACGGTTTTTAATAAAGAAGATCTCCATATGAAGTTATGCAAGTTTTTGTAAGCTAATTAAATAAAAAAAACAAGTTTTTTTAACTGGAAGTAAGGAGCGACATTAAAACTCAAAAAGAACAGAAATTATTCCGTATATGAAAGGGGTTGTCCCCTCCTCAACGCCTCGCTCTTTACGCTAAAGTTTGTTATTGTTTAAAAAAACAGAGTTGTGAGAAAGTCAAACTTTAGCGTAAAGAGCAAGGCGTTGAGGAGGGGACAGCCCCTTTCATATACGGAATAATTTCTGTTCGTTTTAAGTTTTAATGTCGCTCCTTACTTTCAGTTAAAAAAGTTAGTTTTTTTATTTAATTTTTGAACGTTTTTGAATAAATGCAGGTTTTGATCTTGGCTCACAGTACGTGAATAATTAAAACAAAATTTTCATATTAATTTACTTTTATTTGGTTAAATGGCTTTCTCGGAACTTGTTTCATTTTATTTACGAACGTTTTTATTAGTAATAAATATACGTAACTTACGAATTAACTTACGTAACGAACTTCTATGTTCATAGATTTTTAATACGTATATTAAGGGGTTGGCTCCCTAGTCAATACCTTGCTCTTTAAGCGAAAGTTCGAATTTTGTTCCAATTCTTTAAAAATGACCCTTAATCACAAAGGCCGTTAATTAGAATATATAGCTCTTATGAAAGTACTAAAAAATCTCTGGGTTAAAGAGTGAGGTATTGACTAGGGGGTGAGCCCAATCATATATGTCATATTTTCTGTTCGTTTAAAGTTTTGATGTTGCTGCTGTTGCAGTTGAAAAACTTGTTTTTTTATATTTAATTTCTTATCTTTTTTTTAATAATGCTGGGAAGTCCAGCGTCCCCTTCATAGCAATGTCCCTTCCCCCATGAAAACTTCCTTCATGGAAAGATCCTCCTACATAACCCCCAACCCCAGGCACGTATGCAGGAATTTGTTTTGGAGGGGGGCAATTTGTTTCGGGGGGGAGCCAAATCCTTCAAACCCATTATTCTGTGAGCCAAATCAGAAAATTATGGGAAAATGAAAAAAAATCGTGAGATTTCGGGGGGGGGGGGGCGGGCTCGGAGGCCCCCCTCCCTGCTTACGTTCCTGCCCGACCCCCCCTTCACTACCAGGAAAAATCTCCCCTGAAAACGTCTGTACTGTATACTTCCCAATAACCAATACTATATGTTAACATTGGGTAAACTTCATAACTTTCAGCCCTTCTCCTGGGAACTTCGGGGGATTAAGTCATCCTAAAAGACATACTTGTAATATTTTCGAACATGCTGAACAAAATGGCTATCTCAAAATTTTGATCAGGTGACTTTGGGAAAACAATGAGCGTTGGAGGGGGCCTAGTTGCCCTCCATTTTTTTGGTCACTTAAAAAGGGCACTAGAACTATTAATTTCCATTCCAATGAGCACTCCCACGATATTCTAGGACTACTGGGTCGATACAATACACGATACGACTACTGGGTTGACAATACACATAATTCTGTTTCGACGATAGGAATTCGCTTATAGTAATAATAATATAATTTTTTTTTTTATTATTTTTCTTTTTGAGTCTATTTAATATAATTAATAAATTTAGTTTATTTATTCAAATTTTTTCTATAGTTTCCAGTTTATCTATATTTTCTTTTCTTCTCCTTCATATGTGAGTAAGTGGTCATTTTAAATTTTCTTTTGTTTTTTATCTCTGAGTATGTAATTCATATGTCGTCCCTCTTTGTACAGGCCAATGAGCCTTTGAGGGATTAATAACATGTAATATTGTATGTGTATTTAATGAAGAATAAAACTTATCTTATCTTATACGATCACCCCTGGGAAAAAAAAAATAAATAAACACGCACCCGTGATCTTTCTTCTGGGAAAAAATGCAAAAGTCCACATTTTTGTAGATAGGAGCTTGAAACCTCTACAGTAGGGTTCTCTGATACGCGGAATATGATGGTGTGATTTTCATTAAGGTTCTATAACTTTTAGGGTGTCTTTCCCCTTTTTTTGAAAATCAGCCAAATATTCTCAGGCGCGTAACTTTTGATAGGTAAGATTAAACTTGATAAAACCTATATATTTGAAATCAGAATTAAAATCTGATTCTTTTGATGTATCTATTGTTATCAAATTTCCATTTTTTAGAGTTTCGGTTACCATTGAGCCGGGTCGCTCCCTACATACAGTTCGTTAACACTAACTGTTTGACAACGTAAGCTAAAAACATATGACATAAAAACAGCTTAAAACGGTATAGCTTCCTTTCGAAGGTGAATTTGTCTCTGAGAACCAATAGATTGTTAAGGGTTGAATTTTTTAGGGAAAAAACTGACGAAAATGCGGCACTGCCCTAAAAGCTACAGGAAATTTAAACAATGCAAAGACAAATCTTAGAAAATCGCTGTATTAGGTATAAACAGACCTAAAATTGGTCCTGGGAAAGAAATGTTTAGATTTTGATGTTTTTGGTACTTACAAAGTAACAATTAGTCAGAGTAAATACTTTTCTGACTGTTCTTCTTGGCAACAACTAGGATGTATGTAATATATACTTACATAATCCGTAATGTATAGTATTTCTCAACATCTCAAAGCTCTGGATTGGAATTTTAAGATCTTGAAGAAAATCCCAAAGAGTAGCAGCCGTGTTCTAGTGGCATTCCCTTTCCCTCAGAAAATCTCCGTCATTGAAATATTATATTTTTAATATAGTTAAATATATTTTTAATGTCAGTATATTTTTGGTATAGTGTAATTTTTGATCAGTCATGGTCTTGCGTTGAAACTTTCTATTTTTTGAAAGGGTATAAACTTGTTAAGGATGGATTTTTTTTTGAAAATTCTTTGAAAAAGTTACCTGAAAAAAAAAAACGCTATGCCGTTCGTCGACAACAGAAGTACGAACACATCCAAGGGGCTTGTAACTCTTCAATTTATGGACTAAGAAGTTAGGGGGCCCAGAGGGGAAAAGGGTGGAGAGATTTATAGGTAATAATCATGAACATCTAAAAAGACAGGACATATTCTTAAGCGTTTCCACCCTAGCAGGATTATTTTCCATTTATGGCTTTTAAAGTTTTTGCAGGGCGCATCAAGATTTTTACTTTGGGGGGTGGATCCTGGAGGGGATCATGGTCTTGCGTAGATTTTTTTTTATGTTTTGAGAGTGTAAACTTGTTAAGGATGGATTCTCTTTTCTTCTCCATTTGTGGCTTTTAAGGTCTTTGAAGGGCGGATTGAGATTTTTGACTTGGGGGGGGGGGGCTCATGTATGGATGTGACTCTTGGAAGGATCATTTTTGGAAACTACAAAGCCAGGAGTTGCCTATAATTAAGTAATTTTCGGCACTTTCGCATTATATGGGCCTTTCTAAAAAGTCAAGTTTGGTTAATGCTAATGAAATAAAATAAAATAGGATGACTATATAATAGTTTAGAAACGAATTTGGGCTATATATTTGCACATTAAGGGGGGTGGGGGTGGGGGGCAAAGCATTGCACATGTTAAATACGTAACCAAACCTAACCTAGGTACCTTTTCCCCCATCTAAACTCCAAAAAACAACACTTTAAATATCTTAAAACCACACTAGTCGAATTATTTCTCTCAGCGTGTCTTGAATCATCTTGTAAAAACGGGTTTTTCAAAACGTCTTTGCCGTTTGACTGTATCATCTCTTGTTGGACTACTTTAGAGAGGCCCATATAATGCGAAAGAACCAATTTTTCCATTCTAAACCTGGGACTGACCTGTTTACTAAGGTTTGGGAAGAGGTTGTGAACTGTTTGTTGTTTACAAGACTTTGCGTTCCAGTCCTGTGTCATGTCTAATCCCACACCTCTGTTCCTGTCCATGCCTTCGGTTACCTGAACGCACGACGCTTCCTGAATACAAAAATGTTCGAAATATATGTCTTGATTTTTATATATTAGCTAGCACAAAGTAGCCCAAATTTTCCGAATAATAAATTCTCCGATACAACCTGGAAATCATGTCATGATCTGTTTTAGACAAGGGAATTTAAGAGTATATCAAAGGCATTAGTAGGCCAAAATATTCCCTGGTGAAAAATATATTTGTCCATCAATTCGTGTTTGTCACCTATACGGACTGTCGCCTATATATACGTCACCTAAATTCAGGCAGAAATTAGCTTAATTTTTTCGTTTTGAGAAATTTAACATTGTGTGTTGAAATAAAGTAAAAATTTGATACCTTTAATTATTATTTTACAAAAAACGACGGCCTTTCGGGCCTGCTGTCTTACTTCTCTTTTTTCAAAATACTTAAGTTGTGTCACTGGTATGGTTAAAGTTTGAAGGAAATCAAAATAAACACACTTTCCCGTGGACCCCTCGGCCCACCTTAGGTCTATTCTTACCGAGAATCTGCGATTTTCTATGGTTTTTCTTTTGGTTGATTCGAAATAATGAATTTTTTATAGCAGCAAGGTACCGTATTTTCGTCAATGTTGCCACTTTGAGCCGTCAAAGTAAATAAGTATTTTCGTTAAATTTGACTATGTTTTTCGCCTGTTAAGATTCAAACTTTAACAATCTGTAGATTCCCAAATAGAGCTAAACTTTCAAAGGACAATCTATACCTTCTTCAGGTTTGGTACCATATGTTTTAGCTTTTTTTTGCTGATTGTTTATCCACGTCTTATTTATTTATTTTTTTAATTTGGCGCTCGCTACTATCAACAACTGCATTACCTGACATGAAGGTTTATTGCATTAGAAACAGAATTCAAGATTTTTTCAAATTGTCTATGACATATGGCTGTGGAAGTATCCCCGTAACCAAATCAAAAATCGAAATTTCGTTTTCACTACCCTTGGTACTTGAAACATTATTTGTTGTTTTTTGTTCATTTGACAAATAATACTGTAATGAATTTTTTCAGTAGTTCAGTACTAAACCAATAAATTACAATTTGTTAAGTCTCAGCTTTGTCGACAACGCTATATTTTGCCACCGTTGACGTGGCAACGTGGCCCAAAGCTGCCCCTTGATAGGTTTCTTTTATAATAACTTAAAATCGAACAGAAATTATCCTCTATATAAGGCTGGCTGCCTCCCTTCTGTCAGCCGCTCTTTGCTCTAATGTTTTTCTAGTGCTTTGCATGAATCATCTTGAGTCAACTACGTCAACGAGGTGCCATTGACGTGGCACCACGGGCCAGAGCTGTCCCTTCATAGGCTGTGTGTATTCTTTGTAACTGGAATTTTAGTATTAATTTTTGTTCATAGGCAGCGCGCCTAAGTAAAGAACGATTTTGGCACAATGTATTATTTATTTTATTTTTTTTCCATGCCAGGGCACTTCGTATCGAAGGAGTTGTCGTAGAAACTTCGAAATGGGCTCATTCGATTGGAAATAGGAGTGGCTAGTGTCCTGTTTAATAGTCAAAAGTGATTGGAGGACAACTAGCCCCACCCCACGCCCATCATTCCCCCAAACACATATAATCAAAATTTTGAGATAGCCATTTTGTTCAGCGTAGTTGATTTCCTGATAGAAAATATGTTTTTGAGGAGGTCGCTCCCCCACAACCCTCAGGGCAAGGGTTTTAAGTTATGCACTGGGCGCATATAAGAACAATGTTGGCACAATGTATGATTTATTATTTTTTTCCTTTAGACTAGGGAATTTGGTATCGAAGAAGGTGTCGTAGAAATTTCAAAAAGGGCTCATTCAATTGGAAATTGGAGTGGCTTGTGCCCTTTTTAATAGTCGAAAGTGATTGGAAGGCAATTAACACCCCATCCACGCCCACCATTTCCCAAAACACATCCAGTCAAAATTTTGAGATAGCCATTTTGTTCAGCGTAGTTGATTTCTAGATAGAAAATATGTTTTTGAGGAGGTCACTCCCCCACAACCCTCAGGGCAAGGGTTGTAAGTTATGCCCTGGGGGCATATAAGAACGATGTTAGCACAATGTATTATTTATTTATTTTTCCTTTAGACCAGGGCACTTCGTATCGAAGAAGTTGTCATAGAAATTTCGAAAAGGGCTCATTCAATTGGAAATCGGAGTGGCTTGTGCCCTTTTTAATAGTCGAAAGTGATTGGAATGCAACTAACACTCCGTCCACGCCAACCATTTCCCGAAACACATCCAATCAAAATTTTGAGATGACCATTTTGTTCAGTGTAGTTGATTTCCAAATAGAAATTATTTTTTTGAGGAGGACACTCCCCCACAGCCCTCAGGGCAAGGGTTGTAAGTTATGCCCTTGGGGCATATAAGTTTTTATAGAAACCGTTGTCGTAGAAACTTCAAAAACAGCTCATTCGATTGGAAATGCAAAGGTCTAGTGCCCTTTTTTAATAGTCGAAAGTGATTCGAGGGCAACTAACCCCTCTCACGCCCACCTTTTCCCCAAACACATCCAATCAAAATTTTTAGATAGCTATTTTGTTCAGCGTAGTTGATTTCCAGATAAAAATTATTTTTTTGAGTAGGACAATCCCCCACAGCCCTCAGGGTAAGGGTTGTAAGTTATGCCCTGGGGGCATATAAGGTTTTTATAGAACGCGTTGTCGTTGAAACTTCAAAAAGCGCCCATTCGATTCGAAATTGAAATGGCTAGTGCTCTTTTTAATAGTCTCGAAAGTGATTTGAGGGAGACTAACCCCCCTCTCACGCCCACCTTTTCCCAAAAAACATCCAATCAAAATTTTTAGATAGTTATTTTATTCAAAGTAGTTTTGAAAGTTTTGGAAATTAGGTCTTTAAGGATGACAACCTCTCCTACCCCACAGCCCTCAGAGCAAGGTTCGTAAGTTATGCCTTGGGGGCATGAAAGGTTTTTGTAGAAAGCGATGTTGTATAAACTTCAAAAAGGGCTGATTCAATTGGAAATTGAAAGGGCTAGTGCCCTTTTAATAGTCGAAAGTGATTGAAGGGCAACTAACCCCCCTCTCATGCCCACCATTTCCCCAAACACATCCCATTAAATTTTTCAGATATCCATTTTGTTCAACGTAGTCGAAAGTTCTGGAAATTAGGTCTTTTAGGATGATAACCCCATCAGAGCCCTCTGTGCAAGGGTTGTAAATTTTGCCCTGGGGGTATATAAGGTTTATGTAGAAAGTTGTTGTAGAAATTTCAGAAAGGGCTCATTTGATTGGAAATTGAAATTGCCCTTTAATAGTTGAAAGTGATTGGAGGGTAACTAACCCCCTTCTTACGCCCACCATTCCCCCAAACAAATCCCATCAAAATTTTCAGATAGCCATTTCGTTAAAAGTTGCAGAAAGTTCGGGAAATTAGGTTTTTGAGGATGACAACCCCCCTCCCCAGCCCTCAGGGCAAGGGTTGTAAGTTATGCCCTGGGGGCTTATAATGTTTTTATTGAAAGCGTTGTCGTAGAAACTCCAAAAGTGCTCATTTTATTGGAAATGGAAAGGGCTAGTGCCTTTTTTATTAGTTGAAAGTTATTGGAAAGTGACTAACGCCCCTCTCACGCCCACCATTTTCCCAGACACATCCAATCAAAGTTTTGAGATAGCCATTTTGTTTAATGTAGTTGAAGGTTTGGGAAATTAGGTCTTAGAGGATGACAGCCACCCTCACAGCCCTTAGGGTAAGGGCTGTGATTTATGCCCTGGGGGCATATAAGGTGTTTATAGAAAGTGTTGTCGTAGAAACTAAAAAAGGGTTCATTCGAGGAAATCGAAAGTCCTAGTGCCCTTTTTAATAGTCGAAAGTGATTGGAAGGCTTGACATTTTCCTAAGTAAAGAACAATGTGGGCACAAAGTGTTTTTTTTCTCCACCCGGGCACTTCGTATCGAAGGAGTTGTCGTAGAAACTTCGAAAAAAGCTCATTCGATTGGAAATTGGAGTAGCTAATGCCCTTTTTCATAGTTGAAAGTGATTGGAGGGCAACTAGCCCCCCCCCACGCCCATCATTCCCCCAAACACATCCAATCAGAATTTCGAGATAGCCATTTTGTTCTGCGTAGTTTATTTCCAGATAGAAAATATGTTATTGAGGTGGAGACTCCCCCACAACCCTCGGTTTAAGGGTTTTAAGTTATGCCCTGAGGGCATATAAGAACGATGTTGGCACAATGTACTATTTATTTTTTTTCCTTTACAGCAGGGCACTTCATATGGAAGGGGTCGTCATAGAAACTTCAAAAGGGGCCCATTCGATTGAAAATTGAGAGTTCTAGTGCCCTTTTAAATAGTTGAAAATGTTCTGTGTGTTACTAGCCCCCCCCACGCCCATCATTCCCCCAAACACCTCTAATCAAAATTCTGAGATGGTCATGTTGTTCAGTGTAGTTGATTTCCTCATAGAAAATTTGTTTTTGAGGAGGACACTCCCCACAACCCTCAGGGCAAGGGTTTTAAGTTATGCCCTGGGGGCATATAAGGTTCTTATAGAAAGGGTTTTCGTAGAAACTTCAAAACAGGCTCATTCAACTGGATATTCGAAGGGCTAGTACCCTTTTTAATTGTCGAAAGTTATTGGAGGGCATCTAGCCCCCAGGCCCATCATTCCCCCAAACACATCTAATCAAAAATCTGACATAGCCATTTTGTTCAGCGTAGTTGATTTCCAGATAGAAAATTTGTTTTTGAGGAGGACACTCCCCCACACCCCTCAGGGCAAGGGTTTTAAGTTAGGCCCTGGGGGCATATAAGGTTTTTAAAGAAGGCGTTGTAGTAGAAACTTCAAAAAAAGCTCATTCTAATGGAAATTCAAAGGGCTAGTGCCCTTTTTAATATTTGAAAGTGATTGGAGGGCAACTAGCCCCCCCACCCATCATTCCCCCAAACATATCCAATAAAAATTTTGAGATAGCCATTTTGTTCAGCGTAGTTGATTTCCAGATAGAAAATATATTTTTGAGGAGGACACTCCCCCACAACCCTAGGTCAAGGATAATAAGTTATACCCTGGGGGCGTATAAGGTTTTTATTTAAATCTCTGTCGTAGAAACTTGAAAAAGGGCTCATTCGATTTGAAATTCAAAGGGCTAGTACCCTTTTTAATAGTCGAAAGTGATTTGAGGGCAACTAACCAGCCTCTCACGCCCACCTTTTCCCCAAACACACGCAATCAAAATTTTTAGACAGCCATTTTATTCAACGTAGTTGAAAGTTTTGGAAATTGGGTTTTTAAGGATGACAACCACTCCCCCACAGCCCTCAGGGCAAGGGTCGTAAGTTATGCCCTGGGGGCATATAAAGTTTTTATTGAAAGCGTTGTCGTAGAAACTTCAAAAGGGCTCATTTAATTGGAAATTGAAAGGGCTAGTGCCTTTTTTAATAATTGAAAGTGATTGGATAGCGACTAATGCCCCTCTCACGCCCACCAATTTCCCAAACACATCAACTCAAAATTTTGATATATCCATTTTGTTCAACGTAGTCGAACGTTCTGGAAATTAGGTCTTTTAGGATGATAACCCCCTCATACCCCTCAGTGCAAGGGTTGTAAGTTATGCCCTGGGTGCATATAAGGTTTATATAGAACGTTGTTGTATAAATCATAGGCAGCGCCTATAATTTAAGAAATCTTAATTTCTTAAAATTAAGAAATTTTAAAAAACGCATCAAAAATATTAAATTGATATCTACTCCCTTACGATTTCTGGGAATATTTATTGTCTGCGCTGTTATTATGAAAGTAAAGAGCAACATTAAACCCCCAAAATGAGCGGAATATATTCCGTATAGGAGTAGGACTGCCCCTTCCTTATCCACCTCATGGTCACAGAAACTTCGGAGGATTCTTATTAGATTAGAGGGGAAAAGGGTGGAGAGATTTATAGGTAATAATCATGAACATCTAAAAAGACAGGACATATTCTTAAGCGTTTCCACCCTAGCAGGATTATTTTCCATTTATGGCTTTTAAAGTTTTTGCAGGGCGCATCAAGATTTTTACTTTGGGGGGGGGTGGATCCTGGAGGGGATCATGGTCTTGCGTAGATTTTTTTTTATGTTTTGAGAGAGTGTAAACTTGTTAAGGATGGATTCTCTTTTCTTCTCCATTTGTGGCTTTTAAGGTCTTTGAAGGGCGGATTGAGATTTTTGACTTGGGGGGGGGGCTCATGTATGGATATGACTCTTGGAAGGATCAGTTTTGGAAACTACAAAGCCAGGAGTTGCCTATAATTAAGTAATTTTCGGCACTTTCGCATTATATGGGCCTTTCTAAAAAGTCAAGTTTGGTTAATGCTAATGAAATAAAATAAAATAGGATGACTATATAATAGTTTAGAAACGAATTTGGGCTATATATTTGCACATTAAGGGGGGTGGGGGTGGGGGGCAAAGCATTGCACATGTTAAATACGTAACCAAACCTAACCTAGGTACCTTTTCCCCCATCTAAACTCCAAAAAACAACACTTTAAATATCTTAAAACCACACTAGTCGAATTATTTCTCTCAGCGTGTCTTGAATCATCTTTTAAAAACGGGTTTTTCAAAACGTCTTTGCCGTTTGACTGTATCATCTCTTGTTGGACTACTTTAGAGAGGCCCATATAATGCGAAAGAACCAATTTTTCCATTCTAAACCTGGGACTGACCTGTGTACTACGGTTTGGAAAGAGGTTGTGAACTGTTTGTTGTTTACAAGACTTTGCGTTCCAGTCCTGTGTCATGTCTAATCCCACACCTCTGTTCCTGTCCATGCCTTCGGTTACCTGAACGCACGACGCTTCCTGAATACAAAAATGTTCGAAATATATGTCTTGATTTTTATATATTAGCTAGCACAAAGTAGCCCAAATTTTCCGAATAGTAAATTCTCCGATACAACCTGGAAATGATGTCATGATCTGTTTTAGACAAGTGACTTTAAGAGTATATCAAAGGCATTAGTAGGCTAAAATATTCCCTGGTGAAAAATATATCTGTCCATCAGTTCGTGTTTGTCTCCTATATGGACTGTCATCTATATACATGTCACCTAAATTCAGGAAGAAATTAGCTTAATTTTTTCGTTTTGAGGAATTTAACATGTGTTGAAATAAAGGGAAAATTTAATACCTATATTTATTATTTTATAAAAAACGACGTTCGGGGCTGCTGTCTTACTTCTCTTTTTTCAAAATACTTAAGTTGTGTCACTAGTATGGTTAAAGTTTGGAGGGAATCAAAATAAACACACTTTCCCGTGGACCCCTCGGCCCACCTTAGGTCTATTCTTACCGAGAATCTGCGATTTTCTATGGTTTTTCTTTTGGTTGATTCGAAATAATGAATTTTTTATAGCAGCAAGGTACCGTATTTTCGTCAATGTTGCCACTTTGAGCCGTCAAAGTAAATAAGTATTTTCGTTAAATTTGACTATGTTTTTCGCCTGTTAAGATTCAAACTTTAACAATCTGTAGATTCCCAAATAGAGCTAAACTTTCAAAGGACAATCTATACCTTCTTCAGGTTTGGTACCATATGTTTTAGCTTTTTTTTGCTGATTGTTTATCCACGTCTTATTTATTTATTTTTTTAATTTGGCGCTCGCTACTATCAACAACTGCATTACCTCATATGAAGAAGGTTTTTGTATTAAAAACAGAATTCAAGATTTTTTTCAAATTGTCTATGACATATATGGCTATGGAAGTATCCCCATAACCAATTTAAAAATCGAAATTTCGTTTTCACTACCCTTGGTACTTGAAACATTATTTGTTGTTTTTTGTTCATTTGACAAATAATACTGTTATGAATTTTTTCAGTAGTTCAGTACTAAACCAATAAATTACAATTTGTTAAGTCTCAGCTTTGTCGACAACGCTATATTCTACCACCGTTGACGTGGCAACGTGGCCCAAAGCTGCCCCTTGATAGGTTTCTTTTATAATAACTTAAAACCGAACAGAAATTATCCTCTATATGAGGCTGGCTGCCTGCCCTCTGTCAACTGCTCTTACTCTAATGTTTTTCTAGTGCTTTGCATGAATCATCTTGAGTCAACTACGTCAACGAGGTGCCATTGACGTGGCACCACGGGCCAGAGCTGTCCCTTCATAGGCTGTGTGTATTCTTTGTAACTGGAATTTTAGTATTAATTTTTGTTCATAGGCAGCGCGCCTAAGTAAAGAACGATTTTGGCACAATGTATTATTTATTTTATTTTTTTTTTCCATGCCAGGGCACTTCGTATCGAAGGAGTTGTCGTAGAAACTTCGAAATGGGCTCATTCGATTGGAAATAGGAGTGGCTAGTGTCCTGTTTAATAGTCAAAAGTGATTGGAGGACAACTAGCCCCACCCCACGCCCATCATTCCCCCAAACACATATAATCAAAATTTTGAGATAGCCATTTTGTTCAGCGTAGTTGATTTCCTGATAGAAAATATGTTTTTGAGGAGGTCGCTCCCCCACAACCCTCAGGGCAAGGGTTTTAAGTTATGCACTGGGCGCATATAAGAACGATTTTGGCACAATGTATTATTTGTTATTTTTTTCCTTTAGAGTAGGGCACTTGGAATCGAAGAAGGTGTCGTAGAAACTTCGAAAAGGGCTCATTCAATTGGAAATTGGAGTGGCTTGTGCCCTTTTTAATAGTCGAAAGTGATTGGAAGCAATTAACACCCCTTCCACGCCCACCATTTCCCGAAACACATCCAATCAAAATTTTGAGATAGCCATTTTGTTCAGCGTAGCTCATTTCCAGATAGAAAATATGTTTTTGAGGAGGTCACTCCCCCACAACCCTCAGGGCAAGGGTTTTAAGTTATGCCCTGGGGGCATATAAGAGCGATGTTAGCACAATGTATTATTTATTTATTTTTCCTTTAGACCAGGGCACTTCGTATCGAAGAAGTTGTCATAGAAATTTCGAAAAGGGCTCATTCAATTGGAAATCGGAGTGGCTTGTGCCCTTTTTAATAGTCGAAAGTGAATGGAATGCAACTAACACTCCGTCCACGCCCACCATTTCCCGAAACACATCCAATCAAAATTTTGAGATGACCATTTTGTTCAGCGTAGTTGATTTCCAGATAGAAATTATGTTTTTGAAGAGGACACTCCCCCACAGCCATCAGGGCAAGGGTTGTAAGGTATGCCCTGGGGGCATATAAGTTTTTATTGAAAGCTTTGTCGTAGAAACTTGAAAAACAGCTCATTCGATTGGAAATGCAAAGGTCTAGTGCCCCTTTTTAATAGTTGAAACTGATTCGAGGGCAACTAACCCCCCTCTCACGCCCACCTTTACCCCAAACACATCCAATCAAAATTTTTAAATAGCTATTTTGTTCAGCGTTTTTGATTTCCACATAAAAATTATTTTTTTGAGGAGGACACTCCCCCACAGCCCTCAGGGTAAGGGTAGTAAGTTATGCCCTGGGGGCATATAAGGTTTTTATAGAACGCGTTGTCGTTGAAACTTCAAAAAGCGCCCATTCGATTGGAAATTGAAATGGCTAGTGCTCTTTTTAATAGTCTCGAAAGTGATTTGAGGGAGACTAACCCCCCTCTCACGCCCACCTTTTCCCAAAAAACATCCAATCAAAATTTTTAGATAGTTATTTTATTCAACGTAGTTTTGAAAGTTTTGGAAATTAGGTCTTTAAGGATGACAACCCCTCCTACCTCACAGCCCTCAGAGCAAGGTTCGTAAGTTATGCCTTGGGGGCATGAAAGGTTTTTATAGAAAGAGATGTTGTATAAACTTCAAAAAGGGCTCATTTAATTGGAAATTGAAAGGGCTAGTGCCCTTTTAATTGTCGAAAGTGATTGAAGGGCAACTAACCCCCCTTTCACGCCCACCATTTCCCCAAACACGTCCCATTAAATTTTTCAGATATCCATTTTGTTCAACGTAGTCGAAAGTTCTGGAAATTAGGTCTTTTAGGATGATAACCCCATCAGAGCCCTCTGTGCAAGGGTTGTAAATTTTGCCCTGGGGGTATATAAGGTTTATGTAGAAAGTTGTTGTAGAAATTTCAGAAAGGGCTCATTTGATTGGAAATTGAAATTGCCCTTTAATAGTTGAAAGTGATTGGAGGGTAACTAACCCCCCTCTTACGCCCACCATTCCCCCAAACACAGCCAATCAAAAATTTCAGATAGCCATTTCCTTCAAAGTAGCAGAAAGTTCTTGAAATTAGGTTTTTGAGGATGACAACCCCCCCCCCCAGCCCTCAGGACACGGGTTGTAAGTTATGCCCTGGGGGCGTATAATGTTTTTATTGAAAGCGTTGTCGTAGAAACTCCAAAAGTGCTCATTTTATTGGAAATGGAAAGGGCTAGTGCCTTTTTTATTAGTTGAAAGTTATTGGAAAGTGACTAACGCCCCTCTCACGCCCACCATTTTCCCAGACACATCCAATCAAAGTTTTGAGATAGCCATTTTGTTTAATGTAGTTGAAGGTTTGGGAAATTAGGTCTTAGAGGATGACAGCCACCCTCACAGCCCTTAGGGTAAGGGCTGTGATTTATGCCCTGGGGGCATTTAAGGTGTTTAAAGAAAGTGTTGTCGTAGAAACTCAAAAAAGGCTCATTCGATTGGAAATCGAAAGGCCTAGTGCCCTTTTTAATAGTCGAAAGTGATTGGAAGGCTTGACATTTTCCTAAGTAAAGAACAATGTGGGCACAAAGTGTTTTTTTTCTCCACCCGGGCACTTCGTATCGAAGGAGTTGTCGTAGAAACTTCGAAAAAAGCTCATTCGATTGGAAATTGGAGTAGCTAATGCCCTTTTTAATAGCTGAAAGTGATTGGAGGGCAACTAGCCCCCCCCCCCCCGCCCATCATTGCCCCAAACATATCCAATCAAAATTTCGAGATAGCCATTTTGTTCTGCGTAGTTGATTTCCAGATAGAAAATATGTTTTTGAGGTGGAGACTCCCCCACAACCCTCGGTTTAAGGGTTTTAAGTTATGCCCCGAGGGCATATAAGAACGATGTTGGCACACTGTACTATTTATTATTTTTTCCTTTAGAACAGGGCACTTAATATGGAAGGGGTCGTCTTAGAAACTTCAAAAGGGGCTCATTCGATTGGAAATTGAGAGTTCTAGTGCCCTTTTTAATAGTCGAAAGTGATTGGAGGGCAAATAGCCCCCCCCACGCCCATCATTCCCCCAAACACATCCAATCAAAATTTTGAGATAGCCATTTTGTTCAGCGTAGTTGATTTCCAGATAGAAAATTTGTTTTTGAGGAGGACACTCAAAGAGCTTTGAATTTGAAATTCAAAGAGCCAGTGCCCTTTTTAATAGTCAAAAGTGATTGGAGGGCAACTAGCCCCCCATAAAGAAAGAAAAACGAGCAAAAATGGGGTTTTTATAGGCCAAATGAAGATACTGAAAAAACGAAGCGAATATTTCGAGAGGATAAACGCCTCTCTTCTTCAGCGCGAATTCGATTGGAAGATTTCTTAAATTATAGGCGCTGCCTATGATTTATACAATAACTTTCTATATAAACCTTATATGTCCCCAGGGCATAACTTACAACCCTTGCACTGAGGGCTCTGAGGGGGTTATCATCCTAAAATACCTAAGTTCCAGAACTTACAACTGCGTTGAACAAAATGGATGTATCAAAATTTTGATTCGATGTGTTTGGGAAAATTGTGGGCGTGAGAGGGGGGTTAGTCGTTATCCAATCACTTTCAATTATTAAAAAAGGCACTAGCCCTTTCAATTTCCAATTGAATGAGCCCTTTTGAAGTTTCTACGTAAACGCTTTCAATAAGAACCTTATATGCCCCCAGAGAATAACTTATAACCCTTGCACTTAGGGAAGTGGGGGGAGGGGCTGTCATCCTTAAAGACCTAATTTCCAAGACTTTCTACTACGTTGAATAAAATTGCTATCTAAAAATTTTTATTGCGTGTGTTTGGGGAAAAGGTGGGCGTGAGAGGCTGGTTAGTTGCCCTCAAATCACTTTCGACTATTAAAAAGGGTACTAGCCCTTTGAATTTCAAATCGAATGAGCCCTTTTTCAAGTTTCTACGACAGAGATTTTAATAAAAACCTTATACGCCCCCAGGGTATAACTTATTATCCTTGACCTAGGGTTGTGGGGGAGTGTCCTCCTCAAAAATATATTTTCTATCTGGAAATCAACTACGCTGAACAAAATGGTTATCTCAAAATTTTTATTGGATATATTTGGGGGAATGAAGGGTGGGGGGGCTAGTTACCCTCCAACCACTTTCGACTATTAAAAAGGGCACTAGCCCTTTGAATTTCCAATCGAATGAGCTTTTTTTGAAGTTTCTACGACAACGCCTTCTTTAAAAACCTTATATGCCCCCAGGGCATAACTTAAAACCCTTGCCCTGAGGGCTCTGGGGGAGTGTCCTCCTCAAAAAGATATTTTCTATCTGGAAATCAACTACGCTGAACAAAATGGCTATGTCAGATTTTTGATTAGATGTGTTTGGGGGAATGATGGGCCTGGGGGCTAGATGCCCTCCAATAACTTTCGACAATTAAAAAGGGTACTAGCCCTTCGAATATCCAGTTGAATGAGCCTGTTTTGAAGTTTCTACGAAAACCCTTTCTATAAGAACCTTATATGCCCCCAGGGTATAACTTAAAACCTTGCCCTGAGGGTTGTGGGGGAGTGTCCTCCTCAAAAACAAATTTTCTATTAGGAAATCAACTACGCTGAACAAAATGGCTATCTTAAAATTTTGATTGGATGTGTTTGGAGGAATAATGGGCGTGGGGGGGGGGCTAGTTGCCCTCCAATCACTTTTGACTATTAAAAAGGGCACTGGCTCTTTGAATTTCAAATTCAAAGCTCTTTGAGTGTCCTCCTCAAACACATATTTTCTATGTGGAAATCAACTACGCTGAACAAAATGGCTGTCTCACAATTTTGCTTGGATGTGATTGGGCAAATGAAGGGGTTGCGTTGGGGGGGTGCTTGTCGCCCTCCAATCACTTTCGACAATTAGAAAGGGCACTAGAACTCTCAATTTCCAATCGAATGAGCCCCTTTTGAAGTTTCTATGACGACCCCTTCCATATGAAGTGCCCTGTTCTAAAGGAAAAAAAATCGGATAACGACTAACGCCCCTCTCACGCCCACCATTTTCCCAAACACGTCGAATCAAAATTTTGATACATCCATTTTGTTCAACGCAGTTGAAAGTTCTGGAAATTAGGTATTTTAGGATGATAACCCCCTCAGAGCCCTCAGTGCAAGGGTTGTAAGTTATGCCCTGGGGGCGTATAAGGTGTATATAGAAAGTTATTGTATAAATCATAGGCAGCGCGCATCGCGCTGCCTAAGTATAGAACGGGGACACTCGAGAACGAGACAAGAAACGGGGACTAAGTAAAGAGGAGGACACTCCCCCCATAACCCTCAGGGCAAGGGTTTGAAGTTATGCCCTGGGGGCATATAAGAACGATGTTGGCACAATGTATTTTTTATTATATTTTTCCTTTAGAGCAGGGCACTTCGTATCGAAGAAGTTGTCGTAGAAACTTCGAAAAGCGCTTATTCAATTGGAAATTGGAGTGGCTTGTGCCCTTTTAATGTAGTCGAAAGTCGAAATACAATAATAGTCGAAAGTGATTAAAAGGTGACTAACTCCCCTTCAACGCCCACTATTTCCCGAAACATCCAATAAAAATTTTGAGATAGCCATTTTGTTCAGGATAGTTTATTTCCCGACAGAAATTATTCTTTTGAGGACACTCCCCCAATGGCCTTAATGCATGGGTTGTAAGTTATGTCCTGGGGCCATATAAGTTTTTTTTTATAGAAGGTTTTGCCGCAGACACTTCTATACATGCTTATTCGATTGGAAAATCAAAGGAATAGAGCCCTTTTTAATAGTTGAAAGTGATTAGAGGGCAACTAACCCGCCTCTCACGCCCACCTTTTCCCCAAACACATCTAATCAAAACTTTGAGATAGCCATTTTATTCAACGTAGTTTTAAGTTCTGGAAATTAGGTCTTTGAGGATGACAACACCCCCCCCCCTACAGCCCTCAGGGCAAACGCTGTAAATTATGCCGATGGGGCCTATAAGATTTTTATATAACGCGTTGTCGTAGAAACTTCAAAAAGGGCTCATTCGATTTGAAATTGAAATGGCTAGTGCCCTTTTTAATAGTCGAAAGTGATTGGAAAGCAACTGACACCCCTTCCACGCCCACCATTTCCCAAAGCACATCCAATAAAGATTTTGTAATAGCCATTTTGTTCCACGCAGTTCAAAGTTCAGGAAATTATACACTGAGGAAATTATAGCCCTTTGAATTAGAGCTGGACACTTCCCCCACAATCTTCAGGGCAAGGGTTATAAGTTATGCCCTGGGGGCATATAAGGTTTTTATTGAAATATTTGTCGTAGAAACTTGAAAAAGGGCTCATTCGATTGGAAATTCAAAGGGCTAGTGCCCTTTTTAATTGTCGAAAGTGATTTGAAGGCAACTAACCCCCCCTCCCCCTCTCAAGCCCATCTTTTCTCCAAACACATCCAATCAATATTTTTAAAATAGCCATTTTATTCAACGTAGTTGAAAGTTTTGGAAATTAGGTCTTTAAGGATGACAACCCCTCCCCCCCCGCAGCCCTTAGGGCTAGAGTTGTAAGTTATGCCCTGAGGGCGTATAAGGTTTTTATTGAAAGCGTAGAAACTTCATAAGGGCTCATTCAATTGGAAATTGAAAGCGCTAGTGCCTTTTTTTAATAGTTGAAAGTGATTGGAGAACGACTAATGCCCCTCTCACGCCCACCATTTTCCCAAACACATCCAATCAAAATTTTTAGATATCCATTTTGTTCAACGTAGTTGAAAGTTCTTGAAATTATGTCTTTTAGGATGATATCCCCCTTAGAGCCCTCAGTGCAACGGTTGGAAGTTATGCCCTGGGGGCATATAAAGTTTATATTGAAAGTTGTTATAGAAATTTCGAAAAGGGCTCATTTGATTGGAAATTGAAATTACCCTTTTTAATAGTCGAAAGTGAGTGGAGAGTTATTAACCCCCCCCCCCTCTTACGCCCACCATTTCCCCAAAAATATTCAATCAAAGTTTAGAGATAGCCATTTTGTTCAACGTAGTTGAAAGTTCTGGAAATTATGTATTTAAGGATGACAAACCCCCCAGAGCCCCAAGGTTGTAAGTTCCGCCCTGGGAGCATATACAGTTTTTATAGATAGAGTTATCGTAAAACTTCAAAAGGGGCTCATTCAATTCGAAATTGAGAGGGCTAGTGCCATTTGTAATAGTCGAAAGGGATTGGAGGGTAACTAGCCCCCCTCTCACGCCCACCATTCCTCCAAACACATTCAATCAAAATTTTCAGATATCCATTTTGTTCAACGTAGTAGAAAGTTCTGTAAATTAGGTCTTTGAGTATGACACCCCCCCAGCACTCAGGGCAAGGGTTGTAAGTTATGCCCTGGGGGCATATAAGATTTTTATTGAAAGTTTTGTCCTAGAAACTTCAAAAGGGCTAGTGCCATTTTTAATAGTTAAAAGTGGTTGGAAGGCTTGACATTTTTATAGTAAAGATCGAAGAGGATATAATGTATTATTTTTTGTTGTTTTTGTTGTTTAGACCAGGGCACTCCGTATCGAAGGAGTTGTCGTGGGAACTTTGAAAAGGGCTCATTCGATTGAAAATAGAAAGGGCTGACGCCCTTTTTAATAGTCGAAAGTGATTTGAGGGCAACTAATCCCCCTGTCACTCCTATCCTCTCACGCCCACCCTCCCACGCCAACCCTCCCATTTATGCTCTTAAAATTTAACCAAATCAAAATAGCGTAAGTGTATTCAGCTATCAAAGAAAGTAAACAGATTTTTTTGCGAATGGTATCAAGTTTTACATTTCAGGTCAACTAGTGGAGGTATGAAACTAAATTAAACAGTACTATTTGTTTCCAGATTTTTAAAAAGGTGTATGTTGTTAAAAAATTGCGGAAAATTTTTCTCCAGCATACAAATAGCAGGCCAAACTATAAAGTCTTAAACAACGAAAAGATTTAAAGCATTATTTTCTTTTTCTCTGAAAAGACTATGACAATATAAAACTAAGAGAAATCAATTTAAAAAGCTTTTTCCACAAAATAAGTTTTTCAACGAAAAGTAAAGAACTCCATTAAACAAAAAATTAGCAAAAATAAAATCAAATAATCTACCAAGCGTGAAACTACAATAATTAACCGAGTCAAGCTCAAAACGAGCAGAAATTAACATTAGTTGGGCGCAAAACCCCTATGCCTTCCCAAGGCCAGAACAAAATTTGCACTTTACTGAAACATACAAATGAATGTGCATTGTCAGTTTAATATATATATACTGATATTTAGTGATCAAAATGTTAGTATTATTTGATTTATTAAAGTTATAAACGAGCTAGGTTACTATGGGCTAGCTTTTGTTCTTTACTTGGTTGGCAACCATGATTTTTATGATTATACTGAAAGTTTAGCGACATAAAGAGGGTCCATGACTCGTTGATTCCTCTTGGGAAGGATTGTATGCCGATGTTGGGAGGAAGGGGTGAGGTGATTGTCGTCTCCCCTTGTACAGAGGAATTTGGACCAAAACAATTCAGAAGCCTCAGAGCGTTTTACTATCGATATGAAAAAATGATATGTTTAAAAAACTACATACTCTAGTTTTTGTGCTGTAGCCCACAAATATTGTTTAAAAAAATTCAAGGTTGTGTTTTTTACTTTTGATCGGTACATCTCTTGAACAGGAGTCAAGACAACCTTCTCTTTGAGTTTGGGTTTTTGAGTTTTTGTTCCATATTTCGAGCGGAATTTTTGGCAAAAGATAAACATTTTTGTATCCCTGGAATGGTTCCATTCAAATTGTTGCTTTTTTATTTGACTGGTAATAATCTTCTGAATAGAATTATATCCTTGATTTGGGAAATTTTGTGCAAGTTCTTTTTCTGTTGACTTATGAATTTCTTTAAAAAATAATCAATTATATACAAATTTTTCAAGTGATAGAGGGGATTCTGTATTTTCACAAAATGTATTTAAGAAACTAGGCCTGAGGAGTCAGCTTTGGTGGTATGCATCTCTGGGGTCTGGCCAATAGCTTTCATGACAAAAAAGAAAAAAGTCATCTCTTTTTGTTCTGAATTTTGACATTGTTAAATTCAATAGATTGTGGGAACTGAAGGAACTAGGCTCGTACCCTTTATTTTTCTGTTCTAGGGGTAATAATGAAACTGTTTTTGGTACTTATCTGTTATAGCGCCTATGTATATAGAAGCTAAGTAGAACCTGTGTCTCTAACACTCATTCGTAATGAAATATCACAAAATCTGGTGAAAATATAACACTTCATTAACAAAATTATGGAAACTACAGAAGAAATTTTATGGAATGCAGGCCGCCCATAACGCATTGATGTGTTTAAGAATCGCGTTTAAACGATCTCTGCCTTCTGACCCCACTGCCGCACGCCACATGTATTCCGGTTGATATGATTTCAGATGGTGGCGGGCTGTACCTCGGTGCCGTTTATTTCTCTGCTTTGCGGAACCCCACATTCTTTCTACTTGTTGGGTAGACATTTTAACATCCATGTTCAGACACACTATTCTCTTTCAATGCAGATCGCGAAATAAATGAATTTCATTCAATACAAACCGCAAACTAAATGAAAACCGGTTCTACTTAGCTTTATATACATAGGTGCTATAACAAATAAGTACCCAGCTTTTTTTTGGGGGGGGGATAATATAAAAACAAATATTAATTGATAATTCGAGTAAAAAGTGCCCAGAAAGTCAAGGAAATTTTAGGCTTCGGAGCCCCCCCCCCTTCCTACCTGGATGTATCTGAAACGTACTATGTACAAAAAAAATGTTGTTGGTAAATTCTTTTTATTTATACTCACTTATCCTCTCCCACGACCTTACATTCTCTTCGTCGAAAGTGAACACCATTCTGTGGTTCTGATTCTTCATATGGTTTTTTTGTCTGCATCTCCAGGGTGCCCAGAGCTGCCCAGTGCGCAACCATTAGGGTAGTTTAGGATCAGCCTTTCCACTATCCTTGATCTTTTTTTGGTTTCCCTGAATTTGCGGGAAAGAAAGCTGGGCTCTCAGTGTTTCCACGAAACGAAAATTAAATTAGCGTTAACGAAAATTAAAGATTTGTATTTCTTGGTGGCGTTCAAATATTTACGAAGGTTCATATGTTTGTGAACATGAATTTTTGACGAACTTTTGGAGAACCTGATTTTTTTCCCTTCCCGAAATGTTTGTCTGATTCGTAAAAACGTAACAAAAATAAATATAAACTAAGTTTTGATATCGTTTTTAAATATTTTTTTGTAACACGCCCTCCCCCGAAAAAATCTTTTATACCCCCTCCCCCTGAAAAAAATCCCGGATACTTCCCTGGTCCAGGTTAACTGAAAATATTGGACCCCTTCCTACTGGCTAATATCTTGCCATATTTTACCTGTTTTATAGGATATAATGACATCTAAATTATAAATTAACCAGAAATTATAAGAAACAATTTTTATAGTATTTTTGAAATAACAAACCATCAAAAACCATCTCGCACCCTTCTTGCAACGTTTCTCGCTACCTTAAGTAGTACCCCTTGTTCACCCTTCAGAAAAATTTTCGTTATGACTGTGTACGGCCTTGGTGTACCCCTTATATACCCACTGGAAATTTGCGCTGATAATCCTTTCTTCAGAAGAAACGAGATTGTGTAGTAATAAAATAGTTACAATCTAATGATTGAAAAGACAGTTAATTCATGTTTGGCGTAGTGTGCTGGGATGTTATATAGTTAAAGGCAGTAGATTTAGAACCGGTTCAAAAATAAGCGTTTTTTGATCTTTGTTTATAATAGCCAAGGTGTATTCTCTCTTTATTCTTTTAGTTCCTCTTGTGCAATGGTTTAGAAGCGTGATTCATCTTTTTATGATTGTTATTTTTGTTTATTTTTTTATTTATTTATAGATTCTTCAGTTAAACTGTCAGTGATATGCGTGTTAGTGCATTTGTGAGCCCTCCTCAATCTGTAAGTTTTGTTTTTTATATATGGTTTTATAGCCTTTCAGTTATCAAATATGCTATGTCATATTTCCAAAAAGATATTAGTGCTGCTTACACACTCTACAGAAGGAAACATTATAAATCGTTCCTTAAGGCATACCAATAAACTTTACCGCCCCCCTCTCCCAATGGTCTAATATGTACCCTGAAGTATATATACGCAGTGAAATATTCATACGCTGAATTCCCTGTTGTATTCCTTGTTTGCCGTTAAACCAATCGTAAGAAATGGGTAAAGTTTTCGCAAATCATATTATTGACTTACGAATAAAGTAATATTCGTAATACCACTCGAGGCCTTTTTTTTATGCTCTCCAAATATAATAATCATTTTGGTCGGAAATGAATTTTACCCCCACCTCTGTATATACCAGTTCAGGGTATATATTTGCACATTAGGGGGCTGGGGGTAAATTTTATTTCTTACGTAAATGAGAGGTAAGGTTAAACTCCCTCCCCCCTAATGTGCAAATATATACCATGAATTGGTATATATAGGAGTGGGGTAAAATTCATTTCCGACAAAAATGATTATTATATTTGGAAAGAGCATAAAAAAAGTCACCAAGTGGTATGTTTACCTTATTAATAGTTCAATAATATGAATAACGAAAATTTACCAAAAATATTAGTGCTGCGTTCACACTCTACAGAAGGAAACATTATAAATTGTTCCTTAAGGCGTACCAATAAACTTTACCCCCCTCTCCCAATGGTCTAATATGTACCCTGAATTATATATACGCAGTGAAATATTCATACGCTGAATTTCCTGTTGTATTGCTTGTTTGCCGTTAAACGAATCTGAAGAAATGAGAATCGGATTATACGACCTGGGATATATATTTGACCATTAGAGGGGATAGGGGGATTGATACGCCTTAAGGGATGATATTAATTAGAATATTTTAAAGTAGGTTCCAAACTCTTATACTATTTCCTTCTGTAGGGTTCGAATGTAAAATAGACCTATTCAGGTCTAGATTTGAAAACTACAACCCGGTTTTAAAGGATTTATGTGAGGGAGAGAGTTTAGGGCCTGTCCCCCGAAAATCCTTGATTTTTCCTGAGATTTTGGATATTTGCTCAAATTATCAAACAAATTTTGGTATTTATGTATTGTAGCGATCCCATTTTTTGATCCCTTCATTTTGAAGAAGTGAAGATAGGTAAATCCTAATGAAATATATGAAAATATAATACATCATTTTTCCTATAAATGATGAAAATATAATACTTTGGTTACAAAATTGTGGAAACTACAACAAAGAATTACGGAAAGTAGGCCGCCCAGAATGCATTATATTAAATACCTAACCAAACCAACTCTATATACTAAATATTTAATTAAAATATACCTATATAAAAGTGTATCTCACTGTACCTAAGCTAATTGTCTCCGAATGCAGACAGACAAACCGGTTTTTCGCGGACAGATCAGATCAAACTTCTTAAGTGGGGTTGCTATTATATATAAGTACCCAAATCATTTATTCCCCTACCCAAGAAAAAACTCCTGTGTGCGTACCTGCCGGTAAGGGATTTCTAGAGGGTGTTGATAGTTCCAGTATTTTTTTATATATATATTATCGTTATCATTTCTTCCGAAAAGACTTTGAATTGTGAGACTGCTAAGAACAGTGATGGGGGAGGGGGAAATTAGCTTTTGCTCATTAAGCATCCCCATTACACTCTTGTGTGGTCTCAACTACCTTCTAGTTTGTAATGTCACCCCCCCCCCCTCCCCCCCTTTCAGAGCTTAGTATTAGTATAGTCACTCCTGGTGTAATCATTATTCAGTCAGTTACTTCACAATACAAGATGGAGAAAAGAGGTATATGAAGGGGGTATGGACAGGGAATCCAAAGTTGGGAAAGAAATGGAAAATTTGAATGTAAATAATAGTACATTTTAGAAACTTTATTAAAATATCGTAATCAAAACGCGAGTCTAAGAAATTTTTTTTAAAAATTAAATATTTAATTAAGAAAAATAGTACAAAAGATGAGTAAAATGATATAAGACAAGCATTATATGAGTAAACATTTGTAATAGGGTTTTTTCTTTGTTATAGGGTTCTTTGTAGAGGTTTTCTGCCGGAAGTAAAGAGTAATGTTGAAACTTAAAACGAACAAAATTTTTTGTCGCAGCCTATGGAACAGATCTATAAAAGTAGTACAAATAAACTGACTGATAGTATTTCTCTGTGTTTGTAATATCGTGCAAAACTAGGACTTTACTGAAAACACAAGACACAACGATGCTTTATTTTTTATGCTATAAAGAATATCCTAAAGTGCTTTATGGTTCTACTCCACAGACAATCCTACAGTGTTTTCAGTGTTAATACACGCTGAATTGGCTGCGAAACGATATTTTTTTTGGGTTCAAGTTTCAACTTTGGTCTTTACTTCCATCGGAAAAGCTTAATTGTTTCTAAATTTATTTTTGCTTTTATTAGTTAAAAAGAAATATGGCATGATAAACTTGAATATTACCTTCTTCAATTGAGAACGTTGAGAGAACGTAGCTTCATGAACCGAGTCCAGAATGCTAAAAATATTCTTTTGAATGTTTGGGCTAATAAACTTTTTTTCTGTTAACCCAGGGAAACAGAAGTGTTAACTATCAAAAATGGGTGGAAATACAAATAATATAAGCTTGGAAAAATTCCGTATAGCTCAGGGACTAGTCAGGATTAGGCGAGTTTCATAGTCCTCAAATTCCTAGTCAGGGATAAGCAGGCCTGTTTCTGAAGATAGTTCTAAGAAGCCAACAAAAGACTTGAACCCTTTGCTATCTTTCTACGGTTTTCTAGTAGCCTGCTAGCTCTAAGGGAAAAAGGGGGAGGGGGAATCAGTGCTATTTATTAAAAACACGTTTTTGTTTCTTAAGGTGGGGACAGTAAGCCTCTATTCAGCATGTTTACGACGACGGTGATTTTAACAGTGCGTTTTTGTTCCGATTTGATATTACGTTATGTTTGAGGGGTCTCAGGCTCTTTCCAAACCATCAAAGATTCGGTTCATAACAAAAATTATATAATAGGTTCACAACAAAAATTATATTGTAGAAGTTATATTATTATACAATTATATAAAATTATATAAAAATCCATATAATAATCACTGTTTCAGAATTAGTGTTTTTATTGGTGTTTTTAGTGTTTTTTTATTAGACTTTTTAGTGTTTTTATAAGACTTTTTTTTGCACACAGTTTCTTTGAAAACACGTTTTAGAAATTTTTAGAAAAGTTTTAGAAAGTTTGGTTAGTTTCGGCCACGGTTCGCTCTTCACCGGGTTGCTGACTGCTACTACTGCAAACATGTTGATTTCAACGGTGTCTGCGTTTCCTAGCCTTCTGCACTCTGGAAATGGGTCCAAAAGTACCATTTTTGGTGCTATAGGGCACTTTACTCTGGTGCCATTAAGACTAATCTATAAAAACGAACCATCAAATGAGCCATTATTCAAAAGAGCTTTCAAATGAGCCATTATTTATCTCTACGGTCTTCCAGTAGCCTGCTACGGGTTAAAAAAATACAAAAAGGGTCCACCTCAGTTCTACCCATGTCAAAGAAGCGATTTACCTTGTCAGACGAACTGTAAGTTCGGCTTACAGTTCCAATAGTAACCCGGCTCAATAGTAACCGAAACTCTAACCGGAATTTTGATACCAGTAGATACATCAAAAGAATTGGAGTTTTATGCTGATTTCAAATATATAAGTTTCATTAAGTTTAATCTTCACTTTCTTTGCTCTTTTTCTTTTTATATTTTAAGGATTAAATATCATTATAGGTATATTAAACTGACAATCCAAGTTTTTTTTTTTTTTTGTTTTTTTTTTATCATCTTCAAGAAACCAGTGAATGGTTTTGTCGTCGGGAATGAACACGTATCCAGGAGCCCTCAAATAGCTAATTTCTCCTCTGTTACCTTTTCTTTCTGTAGTGTTACTCATTTCACCACTGGCGAACAACGGATCGAGAAACTCGCGTCGGTGATGGTGGGGAGGGAGCACAGCTTATATAATTATCCAGTAAGTTTATCGCAGAACATTTCTGGTCTTCATTCTCGGTACGAACAAAAAGCTCCTCCCACTTATTTCTGAATTAGCGGGTTAGTCTGTTTCTGTCAATCAATGAGAAATGGTTACAAAGTGCATTATTTGTAATTGCGGGTTTCCACTTGTTTCGTGTTCAAGAGAAATCTGACTTGTCTACCCGTGAAAAGATCTAATGCTGCTTATGTTTATATCTGCAAAAACGTTCTCTGGAGCACTCGCACCTTGGTCCGGGTTTTTATAATGGGTGAGATAGGGTATGCTCATACTGCTAATTCTATAAACTGTGGGAGGGAGGCTGCAGTACCGAATTCTACTGCGAGTCAAATAATGCTAGAGTTGGTTGTCTCCCTTTTGCGTTATTATATTTTCTCATCTTATAAAATTAGAATTTCGGGGTAAATTATGGCAATTCCACCTATCTCTCCTTGCGTAGTAAGATTTTTAAGTAGAGATCAGAAGTTACGAGCCTGAGAAAATTTGCCTGGTTTTTGAGAAAAGGGAGAAACACCCCCTACAAGTCATAGAATCTTAATGAAAATCATACCATCAGATCCAGCATATATGAGAATCCTACTTTAGAGGTTTCAAGTGCCTATCTGAAAAAATGTGGAATTTTGTATTTTTTGCCAGAAGAACGATCAAGGATGCATGTTTATTTTTTGTCTGTTTGTTTGTTTTTCTCAGTGGTGGTCGTATCGACCCGGTGGTCCTAAAAAATCGCGAGAAGGCTCATTTGAACGGAAATCAAAAGTTCTAGTGCCCTTTTTAACTGACCAAAAGAATTGTAAGGCACCTTGGCCCCCTCCCACGCCCCTTATTTTCTCAAAGTCATATGATCAAAATTTTGAGATAGCTCTTTTGTTCAGCATAGTTGAAAGGCCGAATAACTATGCCTATGGAGATATCATGATCCTCCTCCCCTAGGGAAAGGTCTTTAAGTTACAAAATTTGCCCTTTGTTTAGGTATATTATTTGTTATTGGGAAGTATGCATACATTTTCGGGGGAGGAGGTGGAATTATCTGCTGGTAGGATTTTCCATGGGGATAATTTTCCATGGGGAGTGAAGTTTCCTGGGGGTAAATTTTTCAAGGGAAATTTTACACTGGGAAAATTTGCCAGGATTCCTCTATGAAATACTCCTTATGTATTATTTTCTATTTGCCCATCTCAATATTGCACTTTGAGACGTCAAGGTTAACTGTCAACGATTAATTTTCACAATGATTTAATTGTCTAGAGAATAAATCCTTGGGGAGGAGGGATTTTTCCGTAGCCAGATTTCCCGGAATTATTTAAAAAACGATCAGAAACTGAATAATAAAAACAAGTTTTGCCGACTGAAAGTTAGGAGCAACATTAAAATTTAAAACGAAAAGATATTATTCCGTATATGAAGGGGGTTACTCCTCCAAGACACAACGCTCCTTACGCTAAAGTTTGAAGTCTGTCCCAATTCTTTAAGAACGACTCCTGAATGGGCTACTATTAAAAGTATTAAAACCGTTTTTTTTATTTAATTATTCAAGAGGGGAGCTGTAAACTTTCTCTTTGAGGTTTTCAACGACAGTGACATGAATGCTGTATTTCTTAGGTATTTTCGAAGACCACACTGCCTTTCCATGACGATAAATAATAGGAATTGGGAATAAATCCTTTTATTAGACAGTAAAAAAAAAAGAAAGACAAAAACTGGATATTTCGATCACATATACAGTATATCCGGTATTTTCCAGGTCCATGTACAGAAATATCCAGTATTTTTGATTGTTGTTTTTCACTGTCTAATAAAAGGATTTATCCCTATTTGAACTGTTATTTATAGGCTGTACTTCTTATTTTGATTTAACGTCACATTTCGAAATTTTCACAAATATTCTTTTTTACAGGTTACAACTTACTTTTTTGTTGTTGAACTTTGAATAATGGTTCTTATTTCTGAACCAGAGTCTTTTGGGAAATTTTTCTCGGTAGACACTTACTTATAAATTCTTTTTTTAAACTTTTGGTTACTATGGGCTGTGGTTCGATCTTTACTAGCTTGCAGCAACCTTTATTACATCCAGCTTTTCCTGCAGAAATATGACAACCGGGAAATTATTTATGGTTGAAACCGTCATTAAAACTCATTTTCTGAGGCCAATTAAGTTCTGTTCAAAAACGTGTAGAGGATCGTATTAAATCCAGTTTTTGCAAACAAAATGCTGAGGGCATACCTAAACAGCCCCAGTTATTTCCTGACATTCAAGACGGAAGAAGTACTAATATCAAAACAATTTCTCAGAATATTTTATGACGACTATGCCAGCCTACTCAATTTTCAGCTTCGAACAAAAGAATAATTACTGTGGTTTCTTTGAATTTAAAGAACCTTTTTTGAATTAAAGCTTAATTGTCTTACATTTAAAAATGATAGTGTCGTGACGCAAACAAAATGCCAAAGGTAATCAGAGGCAATGATGTAGTGTTGCCTATAGTAAAGGCCATACGGCCTTTTTGGGGTGTTTTAACAAAAAATTAATTTATTAACTGAAACTAGAATAATTCCTGAAAATTTTAAATAAAATTATATTGGAAGACGATCATTAGGATATCAAACCATTGCATATATTGGACTTAGTTAGCTGCCTGATTTTAAGGAATATAAAGAATTTTGTTAAGGAATATAAGGAATTTTTAAAGGTATATCTCTCTAGAAAAAAAGACAAAAAACCGTCATAACCCGAATTACTGAAGAAAAAAATTCTTTAAAAAACATTCCTCATTCATTCCTGAAAGTATGAAAGAAGTTCCTCTCCAGTGGAAAGAAGTTAAGCCACCACCCCTCCCTAATGCGTAAAAGGTTGCAGAAAAAAACGCGCTTTTTGGATATTTAGCGGTTAAAGGCCTTATATGTGTGAGGAAAGAAAATTTATCGTGTTAAACCCGTTCCCACGTGTGCTTTTCTGGATATCAATTTCTAGCTGTCATCACTTTGAACCAATCAGGGTGGTTTATAAAAGAGGTAGCAAATTATGACGGCTATATACCACTGTATATAAATATAATACAGTAGGATCATTCCCTATCTCAACCATTATACAAAGCCGGACCGAGATACAAGTGCTCCGGAGGACATTTAAACAAGTATAAACAGAAGCGACATAACATTGTTTCACGGGTAGACAAGTCAGATTTTCCTTGAACGCGAAACTTGGCTTCACCTTTGTAACACTATATTTTAAAGAATCTAATCTTAATTTAATTTATTTCAATATATATGTAAAAATCGGTAATTAGTAGTGCAATGTTATTATTAATTATATTTAGAAATTGCAAGTAGGTTTCGAAGTCTCGAGTAGGTTTCAAAGGCATTTTGAGAAAGTTTTTGTGAAAATATGTGTTCCAGGATAATATACACTGGACCGCTGATGACAAATTAAATAGGAGGAGCTGTTTGTACGTGCCGAGAATGTAGTAGCCAAAAATCACTGAGGCGTGATCTTACTGTATATTATTTGTAGCCTATACAGTTGGGCCTTAGTGTCTAGCTGAGCGAGCAGAGAGTTGTACGTTAGCTTGCAAGCTTAGTTGAAATAATCTGAAAAAAATGCGGTTGAGCTGAGTATTAAAAGACGAATAATTACAATTTCTGGTCTCATTGTAACTCAACGCTACTCACCTCAACTCAATCTAATTTAGCCCTGGTATATCCTAACTCCCCACAACTCAACCTTGTTTAATTTAACCCTATTGGGTTGAATGGAATGCGATGAACGGGGCCAGGTTACATAGGGCTTGATTAAATGGGGTTGGGTTGGATTGGAATTTATTTAAATGTATGTTTAGTTGAACAAAAATTTTGATGAACAGCGTCAAGATTGAATGGGGTTGAGTTGAAGGGGATTGAGGTGTATGGTACTGAGTAGTGCTGAGTTTCGTTGGGGTGGGTTGAATGGGAATGCATTACCCCCCGCGGAACCCCCCCCCCCCGCCGAAAATACTCCCCGCGGAAAATACCCCCGGAAAACACCCTCGTTTATTGTTGGCAGGAGGGGGTGCTGTTCTTTTCTCTTCATTTCTGGAGACGGGCGACTTTTTGATCAGCTAATAGCTTTTTTCCTGCTTCTGCAGAATTTTACTGCGCGAAAAACAATAAAAGAAAGATGTTCGAAATTCTGAAATAGAAAAAAAAACTTTTGTACGCGGATTTGTTATCCTTCGCTGCACTTTGCACAGCTTAGGATGCTCGACTCTTAGTTAATCTATAAAATTTAGCATTAAGAGCAAAAGTTAAAATATGCTAGAAAAAGAAATTGACGAAGAAAAGGTAGATAAATGGCAAAATATCATCTTTTTTATGGTCAAAGTCGCGTTTGTGACACTTTAACCCCGCCCCAATATATAGCCCCCCAACCCCGTGGTCCAATATATAGCCCTAGTCTGTATACAAAAGTAACATTAAAAAAATGGTTTTACTAGATTCCTTATTTCGTGCTGCCTTTTCAACATGATAGTTTTTACCCTGGCAATGCTTTACAAATCATTACGCTGATGGACACACATATAGCCTTAATAATATATTTGTTTGTTGTTCTATCCGTTGTTTGATCCATTGTAAAGATTCTATATCCTTATCAAAACGTATTTTGGCAATAGAATATAAGATTTGTTGCACCAAAAGCAAAATTGATCTATAATTCGTATTTATTTGCAAAATTCACAATACATAACGGGAATGTTCCCCCTAAGTTAATCATTTTCATAAGCAGGGACGGATAAAGGGCGATTGGAGCGTTGTCCCCGCGTTACCGTCAGAGTGAACAAAAACAAATTTGAAATTTAAAACAAATAATTTTTGACGATAAAGGGTAAATTATGAATTATTCCAATAATCAAAAATATACTTATTTTTAGCTTGCATTGCTCGATGGGATTTTTTAAGAAGAAGAAGAAGAAGAAGATAAGTTTTATTCTTCATTAAATACACATATAATATTACATGTTATTAATCCCTCAAAGGCTCATTGGCCTGTACAAAGAGGGACGACATATGAATTACATACTCAGAGATAAAAAACAAAAGAAAATTTAAAATGATCACTTACTCACATATGAAGGAAAGAAAAGAAAATATAGATAAAATGGAAACTATACAAAAAATTAGAATAAATAAACTAAATTTATTAATTATATTAAATAGACTCAAAAAAAAAAAAAAAAAAAAAAAAAAAAAAAAAAAAATATTATTACTATAAGCGAATTCCAATCGTCGAAACAGAATTATGTGTATAGTCAGGTAAAACCAACATCATAATAGCTGTTACGATATTATTCATAACTCTTATCCAAAATATTAAAAAATCAAAACTTAAGCCATGTACAGCCCTTTTAGCTTGTATTTAAAACTATATAAATTCCAATTCAATCAACTCTGCTTATTTCTGAGGCTAGGTAGCAAAATTGAGGTTTATGGGTTAATTCAGTCATAAGGCTTATAATTACTGGACTGTAATAAAATGGTGCGAAAGCAATAAAATTTAACCCGTCTTCATGAATGCTACTCCTTAGTGAACTATACAAGTTTCAGCAATAAATATTGATAGTCATACCTGAGGTCTGGGAGTCATAGCGTAGAGAAGACCATCATAAAACAAAACTAAACATTCAGGGGACATCAACTCCACAAAAAAAAAAAAAAAAAAAAAAAAAAAAAAAAAAAAAAAATTCAGTTTGATTCTTAACTAAATGGTCCTTAAGAATCCTCTTGAAAAGTGCCAAACGAGTGGCATTTCTGTACTGAAGAAGGCAGGAGTTCCAAACCTGATGACAAGCGATGAGGGGATTGAAATCTGACCGCACAGTGGGAGTAGGAGGAATGCAGATATTATGTGACAAACGAAGGTTATATGGAGCTGAATCAGAAATAAACTGAGGAGTTTTTTGAAGAGATTTTGGAAGATTGCCATGAAGCTGATGAAAAACAAAAGAAGCACAAGAAAGAATGTATATAGAATGTAGATTTAGAAGCGGTCTTGGTGAAGAACGGTTGGTGTCAATAACCAGACGTCGTGTTTTATCATACATGACAGAAAGCGACCGCAGTGTAGAAGGAAAAGTAGACATCCATACTATGGGGCAATAAGAGACATATGACTGGACAAGGCAGAAAAAAGAAGCTTCAGAATAGATCCAGGAAAGGTGTGTTTGAGTTTTCGAATGACACCCAAACTCCGTGAGACCTTAACCCTAATCATGGCTATATGGTGTCTAAACGAAAGGTTCTCATCAAGCAGGATACCAAGAAACCGGACCAACCAATTCTTTGGTCTACACAAGGAGCCTTGTGACACCTGAAGCTGTGTCAGTTGAGGGAAAGCTACACCAATTCGAGAAAAAATAAGAAAATGTGACTTGGTAACATTCAAGGCCAAGCAATTCGCCTCAAACCATGAAACTACTCTCTCAAATATTGCCACCAGATAAGATCTGACATCACATTCCGTCCTCCCTAAAGTCCCAAAAGTGCTGTCGTCAGCAAAAGCAACGAGGCAATCTTCATTAGAAGTAGCATTGGGAAACAAAGGACCATCCGGATGACAAAGATTGCAGCATACTAGAGGACTGGTGTTCTTGACTGCTGAAATAAGATCATTGACATAAATCAGAAATAAAACGGGGCCAAGAACAGATCCCTGGGGGACACCATATTCTACTTCAGAAGGGATCTGGAAAAGCAGATCAATTGAAATAAGTCTACCAGAAAGATATGATTCAAACCAAGAGAAAACATTTGATCTTATACCAATATGCGATAATTTCCAAAGAAGAATCTGATGAGTCAAAGAATCAAAAGCTTTACGAACATCCAAAAATAAAGCTGCCGGGATAAGGCCAAAATCTATTGCCGAATGAATGAAATTCAAGAGAGATGCGCAAGCATGCTCTGTAGAGTGATTCGCTCGGAATCCGAACTGGAAGTCATTGAAAATTTTTTTGACATCTAGAAAACTAAGAAGCCTGGATAGCGTAGCCTTCTCAAAAATTTTGAGAAGCAATAATTAGCAGGATCACTCCGGGACCCACCTTTATACAGCACTATAACCTTAGCTCGCTTGAGTGATTCAGGGAAAATTCCTTTCTAGACAGACATATTGATAAATATAGTTAAAGAGGATACAAGAGCGGACACAATAGCACGTATATCACTTGAAGTACGTGCATCTGGCCCTGCCGATGCTTAATCTGTGTAGTTTTTTATGACCTAACTCGACACGAAATCGGACAAACGGTTTAAGACCATTGACTTCGAACATGGAGGCTCAAGATAGGCTATGAAATCGCAACAAGGAGTTCTATAGCTCACAGATGAAGCAGTCGTTTTTCTTATATTATCAAAAAAGGAAGTAAGCTCTAGCTGAAAAATTTAATCAACTTTGACCGATTTAACGTCCACAATAAGCGGTGTTGGAACAGAAGGCGGAGGGGGAGTAGGGTTAAGTACAGAATTAATAAATTTCCATGTCTTCTCAACATCCTTTCCACACTCAGAAAATTTCCTGTGATAATACTGAGACTTGGCCTTACGACACAGAGAATTAAATATATTCCTATAAGTCTTGAACCGCTGATGATGAGAAGCAGATGACGAAGCCTTGTATAGTTTCCACAGATAATTTTTCCTTTTCCAGCTTTTATGGAGACCTGGAGTCATCCGCGGATTCAGCAGTACTCTCCTTTTCGAGGTATGAGGCTTTGCATTCCGGTGGCAAACTTCTAGGATACCATCTTTTACTGAATCATAAAAGAAATCAAAAGAGCGGTTAAAATCAGATTCAGAATCCAAACTATACCAAGGCTGATCAGTCAAACGAGATTTAAGTAGACTGATCTCACTGACACCAAAACGGAAAAATGGGAGATTAGATGGCGAAGCTTTACACTGCGATCGATTAGCAGTCCTATATCGTGAAATAGCAGTGAAATGATCAGAAATATCACTAACCATCACCGAATTATCTAAGACATCTAGTGACGAAAAAATATTATCAATAAGTGATGCATGCGTCTCAGTAATTCGGGTTGGTATACAAACTGAGGGTAGAGTTCCCGCGGAAAGCATCATTGACAAAAATCTGCAGCCGAAGCAGAATTTTGATCCAGCAGGTTAAGGTTGAAATCCCCCATAAGGATTAGTTCGCAAGGATGCTTTTGGACTAAGTCCAAAACCTCTTCCAGAATTGTCATAAATGAAGGAGTAGATCCAATAGGGGATCCGTAAACCAAACCGACTACTAAATCCTTACAACCTGACTTAATCTCAATAAACAGATATTCAAAGATTCCTTCCTCATTTCTACTCAACTCACTTTTGAAATCATGGGCAATATTATCAACACTATGCATGAAGAGGCCACCTTTCACCCTTTTTTTCCGGTTCATCCTCTCTATCCTAAATCTTCTGATATCTAAAAGCACTTCCTTTTTTGAATCCAGGAAAGATTCACATAATCAAATAACATCCGGAGTTCCACCACTGACGATCCATTTCAGCTCATCAAAAGAGGAACAAAGTCCCTGAATGTTTAGGTGAAGCACAGAGAAAATACCATCTTGTTTAGAAGAGGCAGAACCACTTAAATGCGAAACATAATTACTTTCAATAACTGATTTAGGATCATTATAATTCCTATTTCTACTTCCAACTGAATTATCAATTATACTTTCTATATCTAAAGGATTATTTTTTAACTCAATAAAACGTTCCCCCAAAGAGTTAACATCACCCTGGTCACCAAAAGAATTAATCATTTTACTTACGGTGGATGGTAGATCCGCTCCGCGACCAAACTCACCAGACCAAAGGATAACGACATAAATAAATAAATAAAATCACAATAATCATACCAATAAGTAAGATACATATACATTTTATATTATTGAACAAATTAATAATAATAATTTCAGATACATTTAGTAACTTTCTTAAATCATTAATCATACTACTCAGTTCCTGAAATAAAAAATAAATAACGCTAAAGCTCCACTGCATTAATGTACCCATGAGACCAATACAAGTAAAATTATTTTCAAGATAACAAAGGATTAAACTCCCAAACTGACGCAATGACTTGTGAAAACAGGCATGTAACAAAAAAGAATAATTATTGAAATCCATAAATTTCTTTGAAGTTAATTGGAACGAAAGTAAATCATTAGACAGATACGCACAGAGAAAAAAAAAATAAGCAAAAGATAAATAAAATACGCTGAATATATGAATAGCAAGATACTAAACATATCTATAAAAAAAAAAAAAAAAAAAAAAAAAAAAAAAAAAAAAACTAATCTTAAACACAGTCGGCTAGAGTATGAATTTTTTTTTAGTGACACTTTCACCGTTAGGCCTTGCCAAAATTTGCCCACGATCAGTCCAAACATTTATATGACCAAATCTGTCCTTAGCGGTATATAGGATCTCACGTCGCCTCTTTGTCAATGCTTCCGATAGGAAAATTCCACTTGAAGCTAACCTGGCTTTTGCTTTGAAGACTTTCTTCGCTATATCACTATTCACAAATTTAACTAATACAGGAGGGACTCTTTGTCGTTACGGAGGCAGCGGTTAAAGCAAGGAATATGTTGAATCTGTAGATATTCCTAATTTGGGCAACATTTATTTCAGTCAGGTTCATTTTAGTTATGAAAACTTGCAGGATTGTTGATTGGAGGTCAGATCCAGACTGTTGCTTAACACCATGCAAAATTAGCGAATCAAGCAGCACTTCTTGTTCAAATGAATCTAGTTTCATCTCAATTTTCTTAATTTTCTCTTCTTGATTTATAATTTGGTTGCGAAGAGTTTTCAGCGATTGTTCAATTTTTTCAAATTTGGGTTGATAATCAAGAGTAATCGCATCATATATTTGACAAATAATGTCGTGGGATGACTGGCGGAAGGAATCAGCATCTGAAAACCTTTCATTAACCTTCTTAGTTATATTTTGCAGTAACTCTCGCTTAGTTTTTTCCACATCAAGGTCCGTAGAAGTGATTTTATCCATCAACGAAGCACATTCTCCTGTATTAGAGTCCTTAATTGTTAATGCATTAAATGTCTTGTAAAGGGATTTATAAATATCGGGTGGATTTTTCAATTCCTCAAATGCAGTCTTTACACCTACAGTCTGTTTTGTTCAAGTTCAGCTAACGCTTGGATTATATTCTGCCAAGTTGGCTTCAACAAGTCTGTATTCGTCATGTGTCCCATAGCAAAATACCAAATATGATGGCTTTCCTTTGCTATCCTTGGACACTTTTAGTATCTTTAGTGGCCAATGAGGATAATTTTTGAAGTTAGCTAACGCGATATCAAACTCTTTAAATGCAGGTATTTCCTATTAAGGAGAGGACAAAAGTAAAAGCAACTTATCTTTATCTAAGTTAAGAACCTTAAGGGAAAATTTAGTTGAAATAATGCTCCAAAGATTCCATAATATATATATCCAAAATATTCTATAAAATCCACTAATATCAGTCTATTTCAATACCAAATAGTTTGGCACCAAAGATGAACACAGATCAATTAGCTCGCAGTAGGTTTACTCAAGAAAAGTCAAGGGCACAAAAAATTTCACCTGTGTCTTAATCCGTTTAGTTGAACAAACCAGTTCTTTATTGTTCAGAGACTATAAAATATCCGTTTTCAAGCTAGGTGTTCACTGAATTAAAGCGAGTTTAATACTGATTTATTAATGTATTTAATATTATATAATAGAGAAAACTGATAGGCGTAAATGCTAATGTCAGATTTATTGAATTTAATCGGGATAGTCCTATATTAGAGAGATTTTTCACTTCATACTTGAACTACTTTATGTACGTAAAACTACTATGCATGTATATTTTATTTAAATATTTAACATATAGAGGGCCCCGCAAAAAAAGTCCAATCTGGCCCCGCACCAATTCAATCTGGTTCTGTTCGCAAGCGCTTTTTGGGAAAATAAGGATTTAAGTTTATTTGGAATAGCGAGATAATTAAGCTTTTGTGTTTAATAATTAACCAATTTTAAATAACTGTGTAGCAATTTAAGAAGACAGATTATGCTAGGAAATAACTGGAAATAAGCATTTTTAGAAAATTGAAAGGAAAGATCAATTAATTGAAACAATTAATCTTATCAAACAGTTCATGGTAACGAACTGTAAGTAAGGAGCGACCCAGCTCAATAGTAACCGAAACTCTAAAAAACGGAATTTTGACGCCAATAGATACATCAAAAGAATCAAACTTTAATGCTGATTTTAAATATATAAGTTTCATCGAGTTTAGTCCTACCCATCAAAAGTTACGCGCCTGGGAAAAATTTGCCTGATTTTCGAAAAGGGAGGAAACACCCCTTTAGAAGTTATAGAGCTTTAATAAAAATCACACCATCAGATTCAGCTTATCAGATGAACCTGATGCAGAGGTTTCAAGCTCCTATCTGCAAAAATATGGAATTTTGTATTTTTTGCCAGAAGGAAGATCACGGATGCGCGTTTTTATTTTTTTTTTTCCCAGGGGTGATCGTATCGACCCAGTGGTCCTAGAATATCGTGGGAGGGCTCATTTGAACGGAAATTAAAAGTTCTAATGCTCTTTTTAAGTGACCAAAAAAATTTAGGGCAACTAGGCTCCCTACCACGCTCATTTTTTTTTTTACCAAAGTCACCCCATCAAAATTTTAAGATAGCCATTTTGTTCAGCATGGTTGAAAATATAATAGCCTAACTATGTCTTTTAGAACGACTTATTCCCCCAAAGTCCCTGGGGGAAGGGCTGAAAGTTATGAACTTTACCCAATGTTTACATATAGCATTGGTTATTGGGAAGTATACAGACGTTTTCAGGGGGGATTTTTTCTGGTTGTGGGGGGGCAGGGGTTATATGGGAGGATCTTTTCATGGAGGAAGCTTTCATGGGGGAAGGCACATTGCTATGAAGGGGCGCCAGATTTCCCAGCATTATTTAAAAAAACGATCTGAAATTAAACTAAAAAAACAAGTTTTTCAACTGAAAGTAAGGAGCAACATCAGAACTTAAAACGAACATAAATTATTACGTATGTGATAGGGTCTGCCCCCTAGTCAATACCTCGCTCTTTAAGCAAAAGATTTTTTAGTACTTTCATAAGAGCTATTTATTCTAATTAACGGCCTTTGTGATTAAGAGGTCATTTTTAAAGAATCGGAACAAAATTCGAACTTTAGCGTAAAGAGTGAAATATTGACTAGGAGGCGAACCCCCTAATATACGTATTAAAAATATATGAATATAGAAGTTCGTTACGTAATTCAATTCGTAAGTATACGTATATTTATTACTAATAAAAACATTCATAGATAAAATTAAGCAATTTCCCAAGAAGCCATTTAACCCAATGAAAGTAAAATGAATATGCAGATTTTGGTTTAATTATTCATCCACGGTGAGCCAAAATAAAAACACTGAATTAACTCAAAAGCATTCAAAAATTAAAAGTAAGGAGTGACATTAAAACTTAAAACGAACAGAAATTATTCCGTATTTGAATGGGGCTGTTCCCTCCTCAACGCCTCGCTCTTTACGCTAAAGTTTTTTATTGTTTAAAAAAAAAATTGTGAGAAAGAGTCTAACTGTAATACAAATGAATGTGTATTGTCAGTTTAATACACATATACTGATATTTAGTAATCAAAATGGTAATATTATTTTATTTATTAAAGTTATAAAAGTAAAAACATTTATGTTTTTGCAGTAAAGTGCAAATGATACTCTGGCCTTGGGAAGACATAGGGGTTTTGAGCCCTACTCATGTTAATGTCTGCTCGTTTTGTGTTTGACTCGGTTATTTGGTGTAATATCTGTTCGTTTTGGGTTTCGTTTATTTATCGATGCTGATTTGTGGTAGTTTCACGCTTGGTAGATTATTTGATGTTATTTTTGCTCATTTTTGGTTTAATGGTGTTCTTTACTTTTCTTTGAAAAACTTATTTTGTGGAAAAAGTTTTTTTTAATTAATAATGGAAAAGACCCGTTTCTTTTTTGTGAGCTTTGCAATTCTTTTGGGCCTTAAACCACCTTCCTGGGGCATAATTTTTTCCTAGACCCTGAAAGTTTAACTCCTGAAATTTTCCTAAAACATCGCTGAAGTTTTATTTTCTTGTTCAACTACTTTCCAAGGTGGTAAAAAGTCCAAAATCTGGAATTTTTCCCTTAAAAGAGTTCTTACGTCTATCCCAAATCAAAGTTATTTTGGTATATTAGACTTTCAGGTATATTATGTTTTAGGTATATTGGTTTTTTAAAAAGTAGTTTCGCTATATGAGGTCTTTTAAAATGTAGTTTAGCCCAAACTGCTACTGTCTAGAACTTCAGACATTTTAGATATAGGGAAGGCTAAATAATCCCGAAATCCTTGACTGGTACTAGCTTAAAGTCATCTAGTCTACCTATTGTGCCAAGAGTTTCCCAAGCTACCTTAGGTCTACTTTATGCAGATAGGATTTTGGCTTAAAACAATTCTGAAAACAGAAAGACTCTGGTTAGATGCAGATTAGTGATGTCAACCAATTATCCAATTCTCTTTGACATTTTATACTCTTTTAATGAAAACCGCCAGAAACTGCAGTAAAAGGTGTGCTGTTACATTTTTTTTTTTTTAATCCTTACAACCGTAAAAACAGATAACATAGACTATAGAATAGATATCTAAGTGATATTTTGTCAAAAGAATGAGCTTCGTAAGATGCCCTTTTATGCTGAGACAGGCAGCCAGCAGTACGAGATTGGTTGGATGATGCAAGGGCATTCAGGGATAAAAGTCTTCTCAATAATATAATGGGGTTCCTTAAGAAGCACCAGTTAATGAGAGGCAGCGGATCTAGAGACATAGCTGTAGATCAAGCCTTGACGTGAAAACGAAAGGGCAAGACATACTAGACGAGCCCTCGGAAATCAAAGGCACTAAGACCCTCTCTCCTTGGTTATCACTGGTATGCTAGCCGAATACCCTACCTCACTGATTTATTCCTGCCGTTCATAAGAAATTCCACTTTCTTCAACTACACAACTGCTTCAATTCCACTTTCTGCAGCTACACTCGTCCATGGTTGCTTAAACCGTGAATGGTTAGACCGTTGCTCAAGTAGTAACCATGTGCTACACTGGTGCCGAAAGGATGGTTGTTTCACTATTGTTGAATTCCACCCTTATCTGAGGCTTTATCTATATTAACTAAAGTTTACTATAATATCCCCCTCATATAAAGTGTGTGGATTATCGTTATAGAATCCGTTTTAAAATTAAATTTGAAACGCAACACGGACATTCCGTACAATGGCGCTCAGTCAAAGAGTCAGGGTGGTGTAACCTACTAGCTGTCTCATCTTCTTATGGTCTTCAATAAATGTCAGACCAGTTCATGGGCTAAATTAAGCAAAAGTGACAAGTGAGTTTGGTTTGCCAAAGTTTTTATCCATTTCAAGAAAATATTGGCCAGTGTAAAAATTTGCCCGAGTCTTGACGCTCTTTACATGTCAACTTTTGCCAAGCAGTGGCCGGATGACGACAACTCCCACTGTTGTGCACCGCGATTGCACTGTAAAAAAGAGACGCCATCAGCAGATCATTTGACCCAGTTAACCCACTTCATTTGTCCGTCTTTGCTCTCTCCCTGGCCAACAATATTTGGCTTAGTCAAGCTGTTTTCGACCGTCACTTTATTCTTTGAAATGATTTGGGGGACTTCTTCACTCGTAAGACAGAAAACCCGGTCATAGGCTACCACCAGTGATTTCGAACGCAGGGTACCATTGTGAACTCCAGCACAGATTCTACCTTCAGAGGCTTTCAGGTATAATTACACGATTAGCCTCGCTCCATTGGCTGTTCGACCAAGTGCAAAATCAAATATCAAAACGTGCAGTTCCTTTCGTACTTTACAGGATCGCTGTAGCAACGGCATTGAACGTCTGAAAGGGTAAAACTGACCTGTCTCATGACGGTCTGAACCCAACTCACCTTCCCTGTAGTTATGCTAAAAAGAACGTAAATAAGCAGACATATCTATTTTGGGAAGGCTTCAGGACATTGAAACGCCAGGACCCCTACCGTCAGGACATCGACAAAATCCGTCATAACATCGACAACAAATCTCTCAGAACATCGACACGTCAGGACATCGACAGTCATAACATCGACGCGTTGGGACATCGACAGTCACAGTCGCTACCCGTCAGAAGATCGACAGTCATAACATCGCTACCTGTCAGAACGTTGACAGTCATAACATCGACACGTCATAACATCTAAAAAAATTTTCATAACGAAAGTCCGTCAGAACGTCGACAGTCATGACATCGACACGTCATAACACCTAATTTTTTTTTCACAATGATTTTGCACTTTACTGAAAAAAATTTAAATGTTTTTACTTCTATAACTTTAATAAATCAAATAATGTTAACATTTTGATTACTAAATATCAGTATATGTATATTAAACTGACAATGCACATTCATTTGTATTTGTTCAGTAAAGTGCAAATTTTGTTCTGGCCTTAGGAAGGCATAGGGGTTTTGCGCCCAACTTCTGTAAATTTCTGCTCGTTTTGAGTTTGGCCCTGTTATTTATTGTAATTTCTGTTCGTTTTGAGTTTCATTTATTTATCGATGCTGATTTGTGATAGTTTCACGCTTGGTAGATTATTTGATTTTATTTTTGCTCATTTTTTGTTGAATGGAGTTCTTTACTTTTCTTTGAAAAACTTATTTTGTGGAAAAAATTGTTTCAATTAATTTCTGTTCGTTTTATATTGACATAGTCTTTTCAGGGGAAAAGAAAATAATGCCTTAAATCTTTTCGTTTTTTTAAGACTTTATAGTTTGGCCTGCTATTTGTATGCTGGAGAAAAATTTTCAGAAATTTTTATCAACATAAACCCTTTTAAAAATATGGACACAAATAGTACTGTTAAGTTTAGTTTCATACCTCTTCTAGTTGACCTGAAATAGAAAACTTGAAACCATTCTCAAAAAAATCTCTTCACTCTCTTTAACAGCCTGTACGCGACTACACCATTTGTAGTCGGTTAAATTTTTAAAACACACGCAGCCTCCAAAGTTTGAACATAATACCCTCAGTCGTTCTTGGGATACTGCTGAGATGCCTTATTGGGAATTAGCATTAACACAGTGCATTTTGATTTAATTAGCATTAACACAGTGCATTTTGATTTAATCTTAAGGCAATATTTAGTTTTTAAACATAATGGGCAAATGGGAGGGTGGGCGTGGGAGGGTGAGAGTGGGAGGGGGATTAGTTGCCCTCCAATCACTTTCGACTATTAAAAAGGGCATCAGCCCTTTCTATTTACAATCGAATGAGCCCTTTTTGAAGTTCCCATGACAACTCCTTCGATACGAAGTGCCCTGGTCTAAACAACAACAACAAAAAAAAATAACACATTATACCCACATCGATCTTTACTATAAAAATATCAAGCCTTCCAATCTCTTTCGACTATTAAAATGGGCAATATGCCCTTCAATTTCCAATCGAATGAGCCCTTTTTGAATTACACAACGCTTTCTATAAACACCTTAAATGCCCCCAGGGCATGAATTACAACCCTTACCCTAGGTCTGTTAGGGTGGTTGTCATTCTCTACGACTATATTTCCAGAACTCTCAACTACGTTAAACAAAATGGCTATCTCAAAATTTTGATTGGATGTGTTTGGGGAAATGGGGGGCGTGAGAGGGGCGGTAGTCGCTCTCCAATCCCTTTCAACTATTAAAAATGGCCATAGCCCTTTCAATTCTCAATCAAATGAGCCCTTTTGAAGTTTCTACGACAAAACTTTCAATAAAAATCTTATATGCCCCCAGGGCATAACTTACAACCCTTGCCCTGAGTGCTGAGGAAGGGGGTCATTCTCAAAGACCTAATTGTCAGAACTTTCTACTACGTTGAACAAAAAGGCTATCTTAAAATTTTGATTGGATGTATTTGGAGGAATGGTGGGTGTGAGAGGGAGATGAGGGTTAGTTACCATCCAATCACTTTCGACTATTACAAAGGGAAATAGCCCTCTCAAGTTCCAATTGAATGAGCCCCTTTCGAAGTTTTACGACAACGCTATCTATAAAAACCTTATAGGCCCCGTGGAATAATTTGCAAACTTTACTCTTGGGGCTCTGGGGGGTTTGTCTTTCGCGAATACATCTTTTCTAGTTCTTTTAACTACGTTGAACAAGAAGACTGTCTCTAAACTTTGATTGGATAGTTTTGAGGAAATAGAGGGTATGAGAGGGGGGTTAATTATTCTCCCCTCACTTTCGACTATTAAAAAGGGCAATTTCAATTTCCAATTGAATGAGCCCCTTTTGAAGTTTTACGACAACTCTATCTATATAAACCTTATATGCCCCCGGGGCATAACTTACAACCCTTGCACTGAGGGCTCTGAGGGGGTTATCATTCTAAAAGACATAATTTCAAGACCTCTCAACTAAGTTGAACAAAATGGATATCTCAAAATTTTGATTGTATTTGTTTGGTAAAATGATGGGCGTGAGAGGGGCGTTAGTCACTCTCCAATCACTTTCAACTATTAAAAAAGGCACTAGCCCTTTTAATTTCCAATTGAATGTGCCCTTTTGAAGTTTCTACGCTTTCAATAAAAACCTTATATGCCCCTAGGGTGTAAGTGACAACTCTTGCCCTGAGGGCTGTGGGGGGGGGGGAGGGATTGTCATCCTTAAAGATCTTATTTCCAAAACTTTCAACTACGTTGAATAAAATGGCTATCTAAAATATTGATTGGTTTTGTTTGGGGAAAAGATGGGCGGGAGAGGGGGTTAGTTGCCCTCAAATCACTTTCGACTATCACTTTCGACCTAAAAAGGGCACTTCTTGAATTTCCAGTCAAATGAGCCCTTTTTCAAGTTTCTACGACAAAGATTCAAATAAAAACCTTATATGCTCCCATTGTATAACTTATAACCCTTGCCCTGAAGACTGTGGGGGGAGTGTCCTGCTCAAAGGTATAATTTCCTGGACTTTGAACGTCTTGGGACAAAAATTGGCTATCTCAAAATTTTTATTGGTGGTGTTTGGGGAAATGGTGTTCGTGGAAGGGGTGTTAGTTGCCTTCCAATCACTTTCGACAATTAAAAAGGGAACTAGCCATTTCAATTTCCAATTGAATGAGCCCTTCTATAAGGCTCATTCAATGAGTAGAAAGCGCGTTCTATAAAAACCTTATATGCCCCAGGGAATAACTTACAACCTTTGCCCCGAGGGTTGTGGGGGAGTGTCCTTCTCAAAAACATATTTTCTATTTGGAAATCAACTACGCTGAACAAAATGGCTATCTCAAAATTTTTATTGGATGTGGTTGAGGGAATGATGGGCGTGGAGGGGGGGGGGGCTAGTTGCCCTCCAAACACGTTTAAATATTACAAAAGGTAATAGCCTTCCCAATTTTCAATCGAATGAGCCGTTTTTGAAGTTTCTACGACAGCGCCTTCGATACGAGTGCCAGGGTATAGAGAAAAAAAATAATACATTTTGCCAACATCGTTCTTTACTGAGGCAGCGCTATGCGCTTCCTTTGATTTGTCTTAATTGAATATCAAATTTACTAGTTCATTCGTATACTTGCGTTTTGATTGCGATTTTTTAATAGAGTGTATAGATTGTACTATTATTTACATTCAGATTTTTAAAATCTTTTCCGCCGGATATTCCCCCTCCATATCCCTTTGTCTCCTTTCTTCTCTCCAACTATAGATTACACATTGACACAGATATAGCTGTAAAACATTTTCTTATTTGTTGTTTTCTTTTCATTTATTTTTTCTTTTTTTTTGTTGTTGTTTTAAATTATGGATTTATAAATGTATCCATAGACTCATATGATGAAGGAGGAGCATTACTTGCACAGCCGAAGTTGCAAAGTTATGACATTTTTGTCGTATTTGCGATAAAATATTACGATTATGTATTTACGGTATTTTTACTTTTCTACGATACTTTTTACGATATTTCGATAAAGTGTCTAGATTGTACTATTGTTAACGTTCAGATTTTTAATTTCTTTTCCGTCTGATATTTCCCATTCCACGTTCTTCTATGTCTCCCTTCCTCTCTCCAACTATACAATATTGAATTTAGAAATGTATTCATAAACTCATTTTTAAAGGAGGAGCATTGCTTGCAAAGTTATGATATTTTTAGCGTATTTACCACAAAATATTACGATTACGTATTTACCATGTTTTTACGTTTCTACGTTACTTATTGCGATATTTCAATAAACTGTCTAGATTGTACTATTATTTACATTCAGATTTTCGATATATTTCCCATCTTCGCTTTCCCCTCTATAGCTTCCTCCCATTCCTCTATACCTTCCATACCATATAACAAGGCTTTTGGGGTTGATACAAACTCCAGAGACTAGGGGCAAGGGTTGTAAGTTATGCCCAGGGGGTATTAAAGGTTTTTATGGAAGGGATGGTTGTTTAACTTCAGAAGAGGCTCACTCTATCTCCCTGAAAAAGACTGTGTCAATTATAAAACGAACAGAAATTAATCAAAAAAAACTTTTTGCACAAAATAAGTTTTGCAAAAAAAACTAATACAACTACCAAGCATACAACTACCACTAATCGGTATTAATAAATAAATGAAACCCAAAACATACAGAAATTAAAATAAGTCAAACTCAAAACGAGCAGAAATTAATCTGTGTAGGGTTCTAAACCCTATGATTTCTAAGAGCCAGAATATAATTTGTACTTTACTTAAAAAAATTCTTTTAAGTGTTTTCACTTTTATAACTTTAAGAAATAAAAAATTAATTAAGATTTTAAGGAATAAATATCAGCATATGTATATTAAACTGATAATGCCCATTTTTTTCAGTAAATTCATTTGAATTTTGTTGTATTTGCGATAAAATATTACGATTATGAATTTACGACATTTTTACTTTTCTACGATACTTTTTACGATATATCGATAAAGTGTCTAAATTGTACTATTGTTTACGTTCAGACTTTTAATTTCTTTTCCGTCGGGTACTTCCCTTCCACATTCTTCTGTCTCCCTTCCTCTCTCCAACTATACTCCCTCTTTAACTGTAAATATTGGCACAAATTTAGTTGTAAAACGTTCTCCTTATGTTATTATTTTCTTTCCATTTATTTTTTTCTATTTTTTGTGATTATTTTAAATATTGAATTTAGAAAAGTATTCATAGACTCATTTTTTAAAGGGGGAGCATTGCTTGCAAAGCTATGATATTTTTAGTGTATTTATCACAACATATTAAGATTACGCATTTACGATGTTTTTACGTTTCTACGATACTTATTGCGATATTTTAATAAACTGTCTAGATTGTACTATTATTTACATTCCGATTTTCGATATATTTCCCATCTTCGCTTTTCCCAGTGGCGGATCCAGAGGGAGGGGGACGAGGGGGGTGCGCGCCTCCCCTAGCGTAGGCAAAAGTGGTGTAATTTTCTTAATTAACTCAAGTTTGCATTAATTAAACTTGCTCCTAACACAAGTTTATCGTATCAACCTATTTTGCGCCCCCAAATTTTTTTTTATGTTGGATCAACCTATTTTGCCCCCCCCTAAAAAAATCCTGGCTCCGCCCCTGGATTTCCCCTCCATACCTTCCTCCCATTCCTCTTTTTCTCCCTCCTGTATTGTGTATATTTACAAAGATTTGATTGTGAAATGTTTTTCTTACTGGTTATTTACTTTTTCTTTCTAGTCTTTGTACTTGTTTTGATTAAATAATGAATTTGGAAATGTATTCGCAGACTCACGTTTTGATGGAGGAGCATTACTTGCACAGCCAAAGTTACGACGTACCCGATGGCAAGGACGACACGGAACACGCGAACTCGGGCGATCCGCCAAAAACTGCTCAGCCCGAAGTTTCAACCCAGAGGCGGGAGACCAGTGTGTGCAAGCTTCCAAAGAAAAGAAAATTCAACCCGTCCGATCTTGAAGAAATTGGGGTCACGCCTTCCACGTCATCTGATGTTCCATTGCCACCCACAGATGCCATCTCTAAAGAATTCGTAACAGGGGACAATCAAATTTATACAACTGCAACATCAGTTAATGTGATACAGACTACTGGTGCACCAGGGGTGATTAAAAGCACTTTGAACTTGTGTGATTGGAAAGGGTCTAGAGTTTTGGCCCGAAGGGATACACTATTCCGACCAGCTTTCATAAAAGATATTGAATCACAAAGTGACTCCATCATTGTGGTTTTTGATGACAATATAGAATGTACTTATCAGAACGTTTCCGCCAAACGACGTTGTGACATAGTGAGTGATTCTGTGCCACTTGTGAGACAACTTGGTCCCAGTGTCCCTGTTGTATTTCGAATAAATAGTGATATTAATCAATACATAGAAGGGAAAATTGAGCACATTGATACAAAACAGTTTCATAGAAAGTATTTAGTAAAATCAGAGTTGATGGGTGGTCAGTTTTGGACAAGTCGGCCGAATTTGCGACTTCTTGAACCACCCTGGTGGGAAGATTTGGAAAATAATTTCGAACAAATATTATATTTATCTGGCCCAAAGATAAAAGAGGAAGTTATCAAAGAGTCTTTATGTGAAGACAGTTCTTACCATCCAGTTCTTACCAGTTCTTACCATCCAATCCTTGTGCAAACCATTAGTCATCCTGCCTTTGCTTCTGAGGAAGAAATGCGACGAAGGCATGAAATCGATCTTGAAAGTGATGATGATTTGAGACGAGAAGATATCACATTCTCTTCAGAAAATGGTAAGCCTACTAGACAATTGAATTGATTTAAAAAAGAAAAAAAATATGGTGTCAAATTCAAAATGACATAATGTGAATTTTGTTTCTTTAGCCTATACCAGCAAAAGTTGTTTTTTTAAATAAATATAAATGCAAAAATAAATATAAAAAAAATGATAAATATAAAGTATAAACCTACTTAGCATCTTGGGTGAGCACGTGTTTGGTTTTTGTGGGAAGGTCGCGAAATTTTGACCCGGTGAGCACGGACGGGGGGCTAGATGCCTCAAAAGATGCGTGTTAAGCTTTGTAGATTCTCCTGGAGTATCATCCAGATCGATCTTCGAGTGAATGGTAGGGGTCCGCCATGCGGACATGGTTAAAATGTACCATGAAAATAAAACAATGTTAAAGAGACAAGAACAGCAAAGAAAGGGAAAGAGAAGTTCCAGGAAAGAAGAGTGGGGATTGTTTGGTGTGTAGGTCAATTACTTCCTCTAGAATAAAAAAAACAAATAAACAAAACCAATTTTTTCTATAAAAAAATATCCTAGTAAAATTCTATTAAATTATAAAAAATATTCTGAAAAATGAAAAACATCCCATAAGTATTCTACAGAAATTCATTTAAAAATAGCCTGCTATTCCTGAGTTGTCTTGTTCAAAGCATTCCTGATTAGGTGCCTGAATCTTTACAAAAGTTATATATTGGAAAAATGATTTTAGACAAAAATAATTAGAAATTAATAAAAAAAAATATTAAAAGATAATGTTAATTTATATTAAAGACATATTTAGTAGCAGTGACATCACCTTTTTTAGTTATTTTAATTTAATCAGCGAGGTTGGGTCATCAAGGATATTTGTAAATAAGGGACTAGCTAATTGAGGCTTTTAAACCAAAATCCAATTTAATAGGCCAAAATATGCAAATATCAGAAAATTATGGAAAAAATATTAAAAAAGGAAAAAAATGACGAGCTTTGGGGGGGGGGGGGGTAAGAAATGAAGCCCTTCTACTCTTTTACGTACGTGCCTGACGGTTATCGTAAATCTCCTCGTAGTTTACTTATCGCCGTCATGACTAGGAGGATATTTTGTTCACTTGAACCATTCTTAATCACAATTTTTGTGATCAAGAATCTTAAAATTCTTGTTTTGAAATTCTTACACCCATCCCGTGTAACCTCATAACTCTGGCAATTAAAAGATAATGTTAATAGTATGGTAATAAGGAGCATTGAACTAGCCCTGTTGTCGTTATTTTAATTCCATCAGGGAGCTTGTGCCATTATGGCTATTTGTAGTTAATTAAGAGTTCAAGTCATGATTCAAATTTAGCTGCATAAAATAGGCGAATATCACAAAAATACTTAAAAAAGAGTAAAATTTACATTTGGGGGGCGGGGAGGGGACATACACCAGAGCCCTCGTACTCCTATGTGTATATGCCTGACGGTCATTGCGGATCACAGGATCAATTATAATTCTTAATCTTATCCTCTCTTTGTTCACTGATGACTTGTCATGTCTAGTTTGATTTTTGGTCACTTTTGAAAAAATTGAAAGGTTTTTGAAAGGTTTTCTCTTAATGCCAGCTATACATCTTGATTGTACTGTTTCGTCTGTTTTTTTCTTTTACATCTTGATTGTACTGTTTCATCTGTTATTTTTTTTTTTTCAAGAGAATGCCAAGAAAGGCATTTTTCAATGAAACCCCTCTGGAAAAAGTATTTTTTTAAATCTAGGGGAGGTAGAAGGGTGGCAAAAATTTATTTTTTAAAATCTAGGGGAGGTAGGAGGGTGGCAAAAATTTATGTTTTAAAATCTAGGGGAGGTAGGAGGGTGGCAAAAATGTATTTTTTAAAATCTAGGGGAGGTAGGAGGGTGGCAAAAATGTATTTTTTTAAAATCTAGGGGAGGTAGGAGAGTGGCAAAAATGTATTTTTTAAAATCTAGGGGAGGTAGGAGGGTGGCAAAAATGTATTTTTTAAAATCTAGGGGAGGTAGGAGGGGGCACAATCCTTCCCATTGGTGTCACTGTTATATTGAGAAAAAAATGTATCCATATCAGTCATTTGCAAGGGGACTAATACTAAATCGTTTTAACTGTTTTGCAGGATCGCTTAGTGTATGGGATTAATTAAAAAAACTTTTTCCACAAAATAAATTTTTCAACGAAAAGTAAAGAACTCCATTAAACAAAAAATGAGCAAAAATCAAATAATCTACCAAGCGTGAAACTACTACAAATCAGCATCGATGAGTAAATGAAACCCAAAACGAACAGAAATTAAAATAAATAACCGAGTCAAACTCAAAACGAGCAGAAACTAACATAGGGATCAAAACCCCTATGCCTTCCCAAGGCCAGAACAAAATTTGCACTCTACTGAAAAAAATTCAAATGAATGTGCATTGTCAGTTTAATATACATATGCTAATATTTAGTGATCAAAATGTTGATACTATCTGATTTATTAAAGTTATAAATGTAAAAACATTTATATTTTTTCAGTAAAGTGCAAATTTTGTTCTGGCCTTGGGAAGGCATAGGAGTTTGTAACCCAACTTATGTTAATTTCTGCTCCTTTTGAGTTTGACTCGGTTATTTATTGTAATTTCTGTTCGTTTTGGGATTCATTTATTTATCGACATCGATGGTGATTTGTGGTAGTTTCACGCTTGGTAGACTATTTTTAGGAGTTATGGGCTACTGTATTTCTTAGTATTGAACGTCGTAGTCTCTTACTAGATCATTGTTTCCAAAGTCGCATCTTTTTCAAAGTTGCATCAGTATTTACACCAGTCTCCATCGAACGATTCAAATAGTTCAGCACTGCGTTATGTAATAATTTGCACTCCATCAAACAGCCGAGAGAATGTCTGCTTCCAGTCCCAAGTCCGCTTACACCACTAGTTTTCACTAGCGTAGGTTATTAAGTATACATTAAGACAACTTCTGTGAGTAAAGTGGATTTTTCTAAAGGATTTTTTGGAGTGCAATACCTTTGTTTTTATTTGGTTATGAAATAGCTTGAGTAGTTTTCAGAGAAGGAGAGAGAGAGAGGGTACAGATCAGAAGGACCACTTTCAGATTTCCTAATTTCAAACAAATTACTTTAAATTACTAAATAATTTTCCAATCATAAAAACCTAGCTTTGAAAGTGGAACCAGCGGCAGATCCCGGGGGTACCCCCTAACGTAGTCTAAAGTATTGTAATTTACTTAATTAACGCAAGTTTATCGGATCAAACTATTTTGCACCCCCCTCCCCCTGAAAAAAACCCTGGATCCGCCCCTGAGTGGAACATAGACTAATTGTTATAACTATGAACGGGATATATTTTGGCCCAACGGTAACGAACAAATATGTTTTTATTTACAATAATAAATATTTTTTATTTATATAATCTCGTTGTTTAAAAATAATTTTCTGACTCTTTTTTTTAAATCTACAAATATTTACTTAAGCCACAGAAATCCTGTGTTATTCATCTGTCAGCTTGATTGCACTTGGGCTAAAGGCTGCTTAGTTCAGTTTGACAAGGGATTGGCATTCAACAAGGGCGCCGGCAGAAAATTTTCCGGGCGGGGGGGGGAGGCAAGCGCAAAACCTCCAGTGGTTGTTGGGTGAGAGGAAATATACTTAATGATTTTTTTTTTACGTTGGAATAAGTTTATTTTTAAATAATCGTAGGAGAAAAAATCTCGAATTAAAAGAGATATGGAATTGCATGAAAAACGAATCAAAATACAGTAAATTTTAAACCGCAAGGATTCTTGGCATTGGGACCAATTTGTTTAATCAACAATGTATTTAATTATTATGCATTTAATCTTAAAAGAAAATCAATCTCAAACCAAAATCACAGAAAGATTGCTTCAGTAGATTATAACAGATTAGACTAGAGTAGACTTTTCTTTCTGCAATTTCCTACACCTTAGAATAGTTTACAGAAGGAGTAGAGATACTAAAAAAATCATCCTGCCTGCACAGATAGCACGTTTTGATTTTATAACAGTCATGTAAAATGTACCCGTTTCATAACACGACAATTCTCCCGCTCGAACTTAAATCCCTTAAATTTTCAGACATTAAAAAAAAAAAGCGAAAGAAAAACAAAATATTTCATATTTCAATGATCTCCGTTTGGACTTTGATGGGTGATCAAACAGTTTGTGGTAATGATCTATAAGTACAGAGTGACCCGGCTCAATAGTAACCGAAACTCTAAAAAACTGATTTTGATAGCAATTGATATATCAAAAGAATTGAGTTATTATGCTAATTCCAAATATATAAGCTTCATTAAGTTTAGTTTTAATGTTGCTCCTTGCTTTCAGTTGAAAAAACTTTTTTTTATTTAATGAAGCTTAGAGATAAAAAATTTTCTAAAGTCAATGAAAAAAGTATGTCAATTAAAGTAAAAGTATATAAAAATGGAAAAACTTATTAATTAAAAAAAAATTACACAAAACAATAGCCTACTCACAAAAACTAAGATATAAACTCCCAGAATTCAGTTCTGTTGAGCAATGCCGAAGCGTTGGAGGAATATTTCTTAACATTATCGACAGTTTCGAACTTGGCTATCAAACACCAAAATATTTAATGCCTTTAGACTCAATTGCTTATAAAAAGTAACGCATTATCAAAGTAGTATGTTCAAAGTCAAACACTAAAACTAAGATAAAGAAAACCAAATACAAATTTTTAATTCAATATTTTAATTAATTTTGAATACCATTAACCACTATATTTGACACCCTTATACTTCCTAACTCTAAAAAATTAAAACTTTTTCAAAGCGACAACTAGCAAAATGCAATCACCCTTGGAAAAAAAAATAAATGGTAATAAAACACAAAAAATGTATCCGTTCAGGTGGAAAATACAAAAATTCCACGCATTCCGTTCAGGGGAAACATTTCCGATTATAGTGGCTTCATACATCAGCTCATGGGTACTCCTGCAATGCAAGCAAAAGTTGATGGCATATTTTTTGCCGAAATTGGCCCTTATTTAGTTATTTTCCGTGTGTTTTTTTTAATTATACGAACTTTCTTGTGCACTAATAACTCCACTAATTACTTATAAACAAATAAATATTTAGGATCACTATACGAATCTGTTTCTTTGATTTAATGTTGTCAATAGTCAGACTCTTTACACTTTTGTTACAGGGTCAGAATCTATTTGCAGGCAGTCAACAATGGGGTAGCACACATTTTTCCATAGGTTTTACATATTCTACTTTTTTTTCTTTTTGTTCCTTATAATTACTTTATAGTCCCAAATTTTCAGGGGGACCATGCCCCCTTCCCCCCCTGCCGGTGCCCATGCCCCCCCCTGCCAAAACGGTTACAATGCAATTTAGGTCTCTCCCTTATTTTTTCTAGGGAGGAGAATGAGTTCTTTGGGTAAGCGTTAAGGGAGAATCCCCCCCCTCTCAGCCTTAGTGCTTAGGTATGCTTATTAGCATTCAAAAATTTACCATTTCTGCCTGTAGTAAGGTTAAAAAACATCTATAAAGGGTTTAAAAAACAACTTTGTCATAATTAATTTCCCTTCTCATTTTGGAAATCATCCATTCAGCTATTTCCTCTTAGAGATGCTTCCTATTCATTTTTCAAGGGCTTTCAAAGGAGGGAAGCAAGGTTTCGCAACATAATTTATTATCTCAAGTTCGAGTGAGATTTCAGACAAGAATTCTTAGAAATTCTGACTGCTTCTGATATGTATAATTAACATCTGAAGTGTTACTGAGTTAATTGGCTTAGAAATAATTCTTTGTTTCTAATGTTCTAATGTTTAGCAAAGGTGAATTTGCAAATATTTGATGATAAGCGTCACCGCCAGTCCCATTAAAGGCTAGTAATATTGTCGTCATCGAATGGCAAAAGTTTGTTCACCATATCGCCTTGCAAAGGGAAAAAGGGCATAGGGCAAAGGGAAAAAGGGCATAGGGCAAAGGGCGGTCTTCGTGTGCAAACCTAGTACCTAGAAAAATGTAAGTTTTTAGGAGAACGAAATACACAATTTCAGATTACTGTATCGGTCAAGAGTGTAATTATTTTAACATTATGATAATTAAGTTATTGTTTATAATTAATACTTTTAATAAATATCCATAGGAAACATAGTCGATTTTTTCCAGGAATGTGTCAACTTAAAAGTCAATAGAGAATGTTGACGATTTTTAAGGAATTAAAGAATGTACATGTATTTCTTAAATACACATTAATTTAATAGTAGGCTAAATTTCTTTTGACGATGTCTTCTGGTGCAATTTTCAAGTTTTCTTCGATTGTTGTATACAGCTTAAAAACTGACTTAAAAAACAGCTTACAGCTTAAAAAACTGACTTTAAACAGCCCGTTAACTAAATTTCTGCAAAGTCACCCCCCACGAGGTTTGCACGCAGGGGTATCCATACAGCACCTTCGCTGAATTTCAGCAAAATTGATATACTTGGTGTGCCAATGAGGACTGAGGATGCAACCCATTGACTAAATCTACCAAATTCTTCCCACACGAAGTGTGCACGCGAGGGTCTCCATATACCCCCTTTGCTCTATTTTACCGAAGTCATCCCATGCGAGGTAAGCCCATGAGGACAGCTTTACAGCCTAATTAAATTTCACCAAAGTAATCCCACTCGAGGTCTATACGCGTGGACTGCTGTACACCCTTAATTATATTCACTAAAATTGCCATGCACGAGGCATGCACGCGAGGAACCCTGTATGACGTAATCCCTTACTTGAATATCACCAAAATAATCAAACAGTTCGTGGTAACGAACTGTAAGTAAGGAGCGACCCGGCTCAATGGTAACCGAAACTCTAGAAAACGGTATTTTGATACAAATAGATACATCAAAAGAATCAGATTTTAATGCTGATTTCAAATATGTAAGTTTCATTAAGTTTAATCCTACCCATCAAAAGTTACGTGCCTCATCAAAAGTTACGTGCCTGAGAAAATTCGGCTGATTTTCGAAAAAAGGGAGAAAGACCCCCTAAAAGTTATAGAACCTTAATGAAAATCACACCATCAAATTCCGCGTATCAGAGAACCCTACTGTAGAGGTTTCAAGCTCCCATCTACAAAAATGTGGAATTTTGCATTTTTTGCCAGAAAAAAGATCATGGGTGCGTGTTTATTTCTCTGTTTGTTTGTTGTTTTTTTCCCCAGGGGTGATTGTATCGATCTAGTAGTCCTAGAATATTGTGAGAGGGCTCATTGGAACGGAAATTAAAAGTTCTAGTGCCCTTTTTAAGTGACCAAAAAAATGGAGGGCAACTAGGCCCCCTCCCACGCTCATTTTTTTCCCAAAGTCACCTGATCAAAATTTTGAGATAGCCATTTTGTTCAGCATGTTCGAAAATATTATAACTATGTCTTTTAGGATGACTTAATTCCCCGAAGTTCCCGGGGGGAGGGCTGAAAGTTATGAACTTTACCCAATGTTAACATATAGTATTGGTTATTTGGAAGTATACAGACGTTTTCAGGAGAGATTTTTCCTGGTAGTGGGGGGGGGGTCGGAGGTTATGTGGGAGGATCTTTCCATGAAGGAAGTTTTCATGGGGGAAGGGACATTGCTATGAAGGGGACGCCGGACTTCCCAGCATTATTTAAAAAAAGATCAGAAATTTAATATAAAAAAACAAGTCTCACAACTTTATTTTTTTGACTCTGTCTCACAACTTTATTTTTTAAAACAATAAAAAACTTTAGCGTAAAGATCGAAGCGTTGAGGAGGGGACAGTCCTTTTCATATACGGAATAATTTCTGTTCGTTTTAAGTTTTAATGTCGCTCCTTACTTTCAGTTTAAAAAACTTGTTTTTTTATTTAATAACATAAGAGATATGCGTGGAAGAACCGCATGTGCTACGTTTTTTATTTTAATACCTGAGCAAAAATAGGGTCTGAAAAGCACATTTTGCCAAAATGTGCTTTTAGTTATGACCGGCTTCGACTCCAACCCCGACACCATTCAGCAAAAATTTACTAAAACTCCGACTCCACAGCCCTGCATTTTGGAAACTTTTAGATTTTTATTATATATGCTTGAATTGTTTGTCAATGTTTGAATCATTATTCACTGAAATACGCGGTAGGCTTTAATATATTGATTCTCATTGTCGCCTGTCTTCTAACTGAAGCTGTTGTCCCAGTGAATCAACAGCCCCCCCCCCCCCGTAATGTTTGTTTGACTCGTAAAAACGTAACAAATATGGATAGAAACAAATTTTTTATGCGTTTTTGAGTTGTTTTTTTTTGTGTAACACAAGACTACAAGACTACAAACGGAAATACGTATATAGTAAAATGTTTATTTTAAAAGAAAACAACATTGATGCTTTTCAACCATCATTTATTAAAATAATCCTTAAGTCTTTTGAAATTATGCAACAGATATTGCATGATTGCACATATTCATCCGGAAAGAGAGAGAAGAAAAACAAAAAATAGAATGAAAAACTAAATATAAAAAGAAACACCACAAAAGGAACGAAATATCCTTTTTGTAAACAAGAATTGAAATTGAAAAAAAATTCCCGTCTCTTAAATTTTTTTATTTTTATCATATAGATATATTTTCATTATTCTCTTGAAATTTTTGAAAATTCGAAATGAATTACCATTTTTTGTTTTTCTTGTAGTCTACCGTTCATACAATTTTCCTGTACAAATATTTTTCATGAGTTTCTATCCCCTACAAAACATCTGCCCATTGCCAATGTTGACCTTTTAAAAGGACCATCAAAGTTTGCAAAGATCCAAGTAGTGGCGCCAATTCAAGAAAATGTATGTGGGGAGGCGGGGGGGGGGGCTGGAGGCTGGTTAAGGGAGAGAGGCTTTTTTCGAATCTTTAGAATGAAAGCACAAAAAGGGTATTTTCCAAATGACGCCCAAATTGACATCCCATGTGTCTAAGGGTCAAGGGGCTCATAAATGGTATTAAATCTGGTTTTCAAATGGTTTTCAAAATGGTATCAAATGGTATCAATATGGTTTTCTGTTAACTATAATCATCCTAGAAATTCGATACAACTTGAAAAACTAGCTTTAAACATCCCCTTATCTAACTTTTAGCAACATTGTCACCCAAGAGGTTTGCACGTGGGGACCACCATATATTTTTTTTATTAAGAAAAAAGCAGTTAAAAATTTACGTCTGTTGCTAAATAATTTTATTTTGAGTTTTCTATAGATTGACAGACTTAATGCTAAAGAATTATAGAACTCGTAGAGGCAAAGTAACTAAACATACAGCTAAGTTGAGACAGGGTAATACTTAGTAATTTTAGCTTTTAGCTCTTTAGACCACTTCATATTTGGTGTAATAAGGGCCGTAAGGATTCTATGCATAAGGAACCTTATGTACAAACCGTAGAGGACATATTTCGCTTCTCTTTTCAATGTATATTGTCCCGAATCGTGGCCACCATATTGTGACCATTCAATGGTCACAATATGTTGTGATATCACAGATATGCAGGACGTTATTGCACATTGTATTTCAGTTCTTGCACATACCTTATGTGTCGTTGGTATAAGAACCGTAAGGTTATTTGAATGTTTAGTACTACTGATATATTGACATCCTATAATAAGTTGGATGTCAAGCTAAAAGAAGAGGCTTGCGTGAAGTTAGATCCTTTTCATCCTCTCGGGCGATTATTTTGATTTGCATTGTTGTTTTTCCTATTTAATATTGTTTCTTTTGGAATGTTTCTTATGTATGTGTTTTCTTTTTTTTTTTTTTTTTGTTACTCTACTGTATTACCATGTTAATGGGTCAAGAATAAATCATTATTATTATTAAGGCGATGCTTTTAGCGAAATTTCTTCAGACTTTGATGTGCATTGGGGCTTTGAGGCGTCTTCGATATTTTTAGTATTTCAAGACACACAACTCCTATAACATCTGAGCAATACGCCTAACACTGCGTTTCATGCCTAAAACCAAGTTGTAATCTCTTAAGTGTTTTCTAAAATAATTTACTAATTCTTGAAGATTCCTGATAGTATTTTTTATACCCTGGTTGCATTTTCTGAGGCTCATTTTGAGGCTGACTGCTTCATAGGAAGTAAATGAGACTGACCAATGTTCAGATGAAGTATCCATGTCTTTCGCTTTGTAAAATTGGTGTTTGTTCGAACATGAAGCAATATTATTCAGTTATAATAATAATAAGTTTTATTATTAGCCAAATAAGGCCATTCAACATATTTTTCTTAAAAAAAAACAAAAACAAATTGCTGGGAAAAGTTACATTTTATTTGCGTTCTTCTGTAAGTTTATGAAACATGTTAAATACGTCCGTTAATTTTGTGTCCGACGACCTATTTCCTCATTTATTTAATCCGTCTATCCTTAGCATTTTTAAAGCATTTCTTCAGCTTTCACAAATAAAGAGTTTGTTTTTTCGACTACCAAATACTTATTTTCAAGGCAGTAGCTCTTGAAAGTTTGTCATTTCGGTTCAGTAATTTTGCATAGATCTACGATAATTGGTGTCTTTCCAAGTTGTTTCCTGGACAATCACTACGTTTTAGGGATCGAGAGAACTGGGGAAAAGGACTTGCTATTGATTTCCAGCTTTTTAGAATGAAGGCTCTCTTAGATTGTCACTTTCTCTGTATGCACCGAAGGGCATCCCTCCAATCAGTCAGGTAGTCCAAAGTTTGCGGCTGGCCCAAGAACGCTTGTAGAAGCTTATCCTGGTGGATCATTCTAAAAGGGTTAGCCCACTTGCTTATTTGTCTTCTCTGCAGGCAAGTACACTGAAAATGTTATTTGTGGAAGGAGGGAGTGGGGGCAAAACATATTTGGAGGGAGGGCAAGTAAAGACCTAAATATCCTCTTAACTCCGTGAACATGGCTATAGATGGCGTCCTATTATATCACGGGTTTACATTCTATTGATTTTTAGTTTTGATTAGTTAAAAATTTAGTTTTGATTGGTTAAAAATAAATTGGTTAAAAAAGGTGAAAAATGCTCAAAACCGACATTGAATATATATTACTTGTCGCCATTCAGTGTTCGGAATTGTTTGGTTAGATTTTTCAAGACACATTTTTAAAATTATGTCTTGGGTTTTTCATACTGCCATAAAAGGATAGAAATAGTAAAAAATGTATCTCTTTATCCTCAGGAGTACAACTAAATTGGCCAAAAAAAAAACAGTTATAAACACTAAAAAAACTGAATTGAATTTATGTTGCTTGTCGCTAATCAGCGTTTGAATATGTTTCGTCAGATTTTTCAAGACACATTTTTAAATTATATCTAGGGATTTTTATATTGTTATAAGAGGATAAAAAATAATATTTAGAGTATCTGTTTAAGCTCAGGAGTAGAACAAAATTGTTTAAAAACAAAGTTAAAAACAATCAAAAACTGAGATTGAATATAGGCTATGTTGCTTGCCGCTATTCAGCGTTTGAATATGTTTCGTCAGATTTTTCAAGACACATTTTTAGAATTATATATAAGGATTTTTATATTGTCGTGTGAGGATAAAAAATAGAATTTGATGTATCTGTTTAATCTCAGGAGTAGAACTAAATTGGTAAAAAAGAGAAGTTAAAATCACTCAAAAACTGACATTGAATATATGTTGCTTGTCGCCATTCAGCGTTTGAATTTGTTTGGTTAAATGCCATCACATCAAAAATTAAACCAAGCTTGTGGAAATCTCGAGAAGGATTTACATCGTCTGCAGAAATAGGAAGAAATTTATCTTTGTCAAGATGGGAATACTTTTTTGTTCAATAAATCGTAGCCAGCGATTGAACTAGTCTATCTTTAGTCTATGGAGATCCCTACGTGGATTGGGAAGTAAAAGAAGCCAACATTCTAAGGAAGGACAAATGAATGGAAGGGGGGATGGCAATTGGCGTGGGGGCTAAAATATTAAAACTATTTAAAGGGAGGGGTAGCTTACTTTTGTGTAGATTTTACCTACATTTATAACAATTTGTCGAAAAAACAATCCTGCTCAAACACACACTTCAATGAATAAAATCGTCAATAATCAAAATGGACTATACAAAGTGACTAAAAATCAACATCCTCTGCTGAATTGAGGGCTCATTTCTGTCAAAAGAACGTTCCTTTTTAAGATAGGCATACTTTTTCTTCAATAAATAGTAACCAGATATTGAAAACATTATCATTAACCTTTTGAGATTCCTGCGTCGATTGGGGAGTGAAAGAAGCCAAAAAGGAAGAATAAAAGGGGCATCCAAAAACTTGATGGGGGAGAGGGTTAAAACCTGAAATTGTTAGGAGGGTGGGGTTACTTACTTTTGAATATATTTCATCAAAGTTTAAAAAAAATTACTGAAAAAAAAACTTTTGCTTAAATGCACATTTTAATTAGTAAAATTGTCAAAATTAAAATGGGCCATAAAAATTAGCAAAACATCAACTTTCAGTGCTGAATTGAAGATACATTTATCAACACAAGATGCCTCTGGGTGTGGCGTGAGCCTTCTCGTCCCTTGAATATGCCAGTGTCAAGCTTTTGAACATTATTATATTTAAATTTCTCCCAAAGCCTGGTCTCTGACTCAGGGCAGATACCCCACAGAGCTTGCTTTGAGGCCATGTTATTTGTCTTAGCTCCCTCGAATAAATATAAGTTTTTCTTTGCATTGAACAAGTTATGTAATGGGTTGTCACATCGCTCTATGTTGAGGTGAATCATAACCAAAATGGATATCCTAGATGGAGTAGTCGCAGTTTCAAAATTTAGCCTATTGTTTTTGGATTGATTTGTCTTATAGCTGGATGGTTTATTACTTTCTAGGCTTATTGCTTATTACGTTCTTTCTTTAGCTGTCATAGTTCCTTCATCTCTTTTATTTTGCATCTTGATCTTGCCTTTTTTCATTTGACTTGACCTAGTGCGTTGTGTCTGCACCAAGACACTGTCTGAAAAGGGACTGAGTTGAGTTAGAAATTATTTGTCTATAATTTTCTAATTAAGTATTATTTCTAATTATTTTCCATCATAAATTACATTTATACTTTTCCAATTCTGTGTTTTTGCAGTATTTTAAAATTTAATTTACCAGAGAATTACCCAAGAGACACGTTTTCTTGTATTAAACACGATAAATAAATTAATAGTTGAATTCATTTATTGTTAATTATATTAATCCAATGATTAAATTATTGGAAATCTTATCCCACTTTCTAGGGCTATAATGAGAAAAAGGTTTAAATGGCTTAGACAGGTTATGCGAATGAAAGATGGCTCATTGCTAAAGATCGTCCTTTTTGACCAACCATCTAGGGCCAAAGGAAAAGCAGGTCGTCCACGAATGGGGCGGAAGGAGGTTGTAAGGAAAGATTTAAGGGAAATTGGAACTTCCTGGGAGGGTGTAAAGAGGGAGGCTTTGAATAAACTGGGATGGAGAAGGGTGCGTAACTGTGTTGGCCTCATGGGACTTGGTGCTGCAATGAGTTGTTAGTAGTAGTACTAGTAGTAGTAGCTCAGAGGCACTATTTTGAATTTCCTGCAGCATTTTAATTTTACTTTTTAGCTTCTACCTTTGTATTTTTATTCATATTTTAATAAATCAAATTTAAACTAGTTATTTGATCTAAATGTTTTGTTCTACTGATGAGGTTCACGGGGGGGGGGGTGGATGAAGCTTGCTAGGCCTTAGAACTTAAACCTTCAACTACCTATATTTGTAACTACCTACATAATTGCCCTACGACTTATCATGTTTTCCTTTTTTCTTTTAGGGGCTTATTCACTTGTCAGAAGGTCTGCATCACTGACACCCGGGACTTTATTAGATGGAAGTGAACATACCATCTGATAATTACCCTACGATTTACCAGATTATAATTTTTTTTTTCTTTTAGGGACTTATTCACTTGTCAGAAGGTCTGCATCACTGACACCCGGTGCTTTGTTAGATGGAAGTAAAGGATCTGGTGGTAGTAGTAAAAGAAGTTCTATGCACAGCAGAGGAAGCACATCAAGCTTAATAGAACATGGTAGCATTACACCCGGCTCACAACCTGCTACCCCTAGGTAACAAAATACATGTTTTTATAGCAGGGCCGTATCCATTTTTTGGGGTTTCTGTGCAAAAGATTTTTTTTCGGAGAGGGGGGGTTAAGAATTTTATTAAAAACGCATCAAACATTTTTGTTATGTTTTTACCACTCGGAAAAAACATTTCGGGGGGGGGGCATCCCCTAATCCCCCTGGATACGGCCTTGGTATAAAGTACCGAAACCCATATAGCCTGGTAGCGTATCTGATGAGTCCTCACTGATTGTTGTATTTATTTTATTAAGTCCCGTCCATTCTCACGAGACATCTCGGGGCCACTCGTTTCGACAGGGCATGAACCAGGGGTCGATATGACAATCTGTTTTGTGCCGTTCCAGATAGGTTTCTGGAAAAAAAATTGTAACTATTTTATTATTATTATTTTGAACTTATGCAATTTTATTTATAATGGAATATTGTTTTGTGTAGGGGGTTGTTCAAAATTTACGTTTATTAATCACTTTCAATCCCGTTTTGAATTTGTTTTTTTTTTTATATTTTACTATTACTTTTATTTAGTTTTTTTTTTTGTGTGGCAAATCCTTACAATCACTTTCTAACACTTTCACTTTCTACAATCATTTTTCTAATTACTATCATAATTACTATAATTTATGTTTAAAGTGCCCAAACCATATAGGCTGGTGGCTTCAAAATTTCTCCTATAGAATTCCCCCCTCCCGGAAAGTTAGATTTACGCTGTTCTTTGTGTCAAAAAGAGTTAAAAGAAACAAAAATACAAAAATTAATCCCATAGTATTCTGCCTAATATATTCTGCCATATATTCCATATAAATCCCATATATTCTGCCTATATTTTATTATATAGATAGAATATTCGAAAAAATTTTCTTTCTTTTCTTTTCTTTTTTTCTTCGTCTTACATTCACTTTGTCTACTCAATTTTATGTATGGCGGGAATTTTATTGGGGGGGGGGGAATTAGCCGTGCACTTTTTGCCTAGTTGCTTGCTCAAAATTTGCATTTATTAACCACTTACAATCCCTATCTGGATTCTTCTATGAAAAAAGAGGTGGAAAACGAACTGGACTTCACCTAACTTGATCTATTAAACTCGTTTCCTCAACTCACCGACCTATATAAAGCCTAATCCGCTCTGCGCCCCTCGTTTTCACTTGTATTCATAGATTCTCTAGAAGAAAATTATGTTCTACTGTTTACTTCATTTTGAAAATGAGTTTAAAATTTTCTATATTCTTTATTAAAGTTCTATTATGATCTTGTTTTTAAATGTTTCTTTGTAGTATTATCCCCACTTAGTGTAAGGAGGAGGGAGGAACTGCTGCCGTCTCGTTGCTGCACATGCGCATGCGAGTTGTAGTATTATTCCCACTTAGTGTAAGGAGGAGGGAGGAACTCTTGCCGTCTTGTTGCTGCATGTTCATGTGTAAATTTTAGTATTATCCCCACTTATTGGAAGGAGGAGGGAGGAACTGTTGCAGTATCGTTGCTGCACGTGCACGTGTACGTTGTAGTATTATTCTCACTTAGTTTAAGGAGGAGGGAGGAACTGCTGCCGTCTCGTTGTTGCCGAGTGGTAACTGCACGTTGCGTTTTATATTAAATAACTTTTATATTAAACGATATTTTTACAACTATTTAAAAAAAACTATTTTAAACGTTATGTTATATTAAATAACGTTTTATATCAAATAAATTTAAACTGCACGTTGTGTTTTATAACTTATATTAAACAATTTTTTTGCGATGTTTTTACGACTATTTAAAACAAAAAAAACTATTTTAAACGTTATTTTACATTAAATAACGTTTTATATCAAATAACTTTAAACTGCACGTTTCGTTTCTGTTCAAAATTGTTAGATTTTCTTTTTAATTTGTTAGTAAGAAGTCCCCCCTAGTAACCATTTACGTCGATAGAGTAAAGTTTAGACTTCTAGTCAATATTCCTTTTTAGCTAATAACAGGGGATCTGCAATAACTTTTCTGTCAGCATGAAATCGAGCTCAAAATGAATGCCTTTGAATAACCTTAATGAAAAAAAATCCGTATGAAGCTTGCCAAGCTAACAGCCAAAAGGCTGTTACCTTTCATAGTAACAGAAAAGATAGTGATATAAATAAAATATATAAAATGATAATTAATCTAGACTTAATAGAATGAATAACAAAACAGTATATTAATAACAGTATAATAAATGGGCGGATGGAAATAAACGACATAAAATCAACGCGGAAAGAAATTGGTCTCAGTCGATGAGATTCCTCCAGTAATTGATGTAACTGACCTTGTATGGATTAATTTAGCTCATCTAGACTTCATCATAGTAACCTCCTATAGGGCGTTTTTAGCCCAATAGTATATCTGTCCATCTATTAGACATACAAAGTTAAATGTTTGATATAAGGTCCTTTAAATTCTTGTGGCAAAATTAAGAAACGTTGTGTTGTAACTCAAAATGTTGAAGTCGAAAATGTTCTGTTTTTTTTTCTTTTTTGAAAAGAGGTCCAATTTTTTTCAAAAGAAAGAATACAATGTTCCTAATTTTCAGTTGATGCGGAAATTGTTTCAATATTTCCAAGGGGGTATTACATGAAGAAAGTTGATGAAGATGTTTTACTTTTCTTCTGTTTCTTGTTCTTGTCAAAAGCATTTTTCTTTTTTTGTGAAAAATGTTTTTTTTTTTGTAAAAGAATTTAATGTTCAAAACTTCGTTAAATGCAGAATTTGTATAAGAATGTCAGTGTGGTGTCACGCAAAGGAAGTTATTCAGCGTCCTTAGCTTTATTTGCGTTTTTTTTTTAAATTTTCTTTGTTGTAAAAAATTGTGTTTTTTTTCTTAAAGAAATTTAATATCAATAATATTTATTTTATATAGAAAGCTGTTTAAATTTATCTTGGAGGTGCCACGTTAAGGAAGTTGATGGAGATGTCAGGTTTATCTTCCGTTTATTTTTTTAAAGAAGTTCTCTTTTTGTAAAAGATAGTTTTTTTGTGTAAAAGTGTAGTGTTGCTAAAATTCATTTGTTGCTCAAAATTTTACAATATTTTCATAGAGGTGTTACGTGAAGGAATTTGATGAAGGGATTCAGCTTTTCCTTTTGTGTATGTGTGCGTGTGTGTTTGTTTGTGAAAAGGAATCTTTTTTTAATTGTTTTTTTTTTATACGAGTGTATTTCTGCTAGACCTCATTAAATCAGGAAATATTATGGTAGTTTCGAGCAGGTGTAACGTGAACGAAGTTGAAGGAATCTTTTAACTTTCCTTCCGTTATTGATTTGTTTGAAAAAAATGTCCGCCTCGCCCTCCCCCCCTTGGATCCGCCACTGAGAACCAGAGAGTATTTTCGCAAAATTCTCTCTGGTAAAACCGAGATAAGAAACTTACTCTTGAGACGTTAATTTCGAAGTGCCGGTTTTCGCGCTCATCATGGCTTTTCGGTCCCAAAAAATTTTTGAATAATATGTCGGTCAGGGTTTTAGGGTCGGTCGGTCGGTGTGTTGTCGATCGGTCAGTATTTTCGTGCTTATTGTTCTTAGCCTGAGCTACTTCTTGTTGCCGTCGTTGCCTTGGTAACCGAGTAGGTTTTAGCCTCAGCTACTTTTTGTTGCCGTCGTTTCTTTGGTAACTAAGTAAGTTTTAGCCTCTGATACTTCTTGTTGCCGTCGTTTATTTGGTAACCAAGTAGGTTTTAGCCTCAGCTATTTCTTGTTGCCGTCGTTTCTTTGGTAACCAAGTAGGTTTTGGCCTCAGCTACTTCTTGTAGCCGTCGTTCCTTTGGTAACCAAGTAGGTTTTAGCCTCAGCTACTTCTTGTTGACGTCGGTTCTTTGGTAACCAAGTAGGTTTTAGCCTCAGCTACTTCTTCTTGCCGTCGTTTCTTTGGTAACCAAGTAGGTTTTAGCCTCAGCTACTTCTTGTAGCCGTCGTTTCTTTGACAAACAATTATGTTTTAGCCTCAGCTACTTCTTGTTGCCGTCGTTTCTTTTGTAAACAAATAGGTTTTATCCTCAGCTACTTCTTGTAGCCGTCCTTTCTTTGGTAACCAAGTATGTTTTAGCCTCAGCTAGTTCTTGTTTCCGTCGTTTCTTTGGTAACCAAGTAGGTTGTAGCCTCAGCTACTTCTTGTAGCCGTCGTTCCTTTGGTAACCAAGTAGGTTTTAGCCTCAGCTACTTCTTGTTGACGTCGGTTCTTTGGTAACCATGTAGGTTTTGGCCTCAGCTACTTCTTGTAGCCGTCGTTACTTTGGTAACCAAGTAGGTTTTGGCCTCAGCTACTTCTTGTAGCCGTCGTTCCTTTGGTAACCAAGTAGGTTTTAGCCTCAGCTACTTCTTGTTGACGTCGGTTCTTTGGTAACCATGTAGGTTTTATCCTCAGCGGTTTTAGCCTATGTTACTTCTTGTACCCATCGTTTCTTTGGTAACCAAGTAGGTTGTAGCCTCAGCTACTTCTTGTTGCCCTCGTTTCTTTGGTAACCAAGTAGGTTTTAGCCTCAGCTACTTCTTCTTGCCGTCGTTTATTTTGTAACCAAGTAGGTTTTAGCCTCAGCTACTTCTTTTAGCCGTCGTTTCTTTGATAACCAAGTAGGTTTTAGCCTCAGCTACTTCTTGTTGCCGTCGTTTCTTTTGTAACCAAGTAGGTTTTAGCCTCAGCTACTTCTTGTTGCCGTCGTTTCTTTGGTAACCAATTATGTTTTAGCCTCAGCTACTTCTTGTTGCCGTCGTTTCTTTGGTAACCAAGTATGTTATATCCTCAGCTACTTCTTGTAGCCGTCGTTTCTTTGATAACCAAGTATGTTTTAGCCTCAGCTACTTCTTGTTGCCGTCGTTTATTTGGTAACCAAGTATGTTTTATCCTCAGCTAATTTTTGTAGCCGTCGTTTATTTGGTAACCAATTAGGTTTTAGCCTCATCTAATTATTGTAGCCGTCGTTTCTTTGGTAACCAAGTATGTTTTAGCCTCAGCTACTTCTTGTTGTCGTCGTTTCTTTTGTAAACAAGTATGTTTCAGCCTCAGCTACTTCTTGTAGCCGTCGTTTCTTTGGTAACCAAGTATGTTTTAGCATCAGCTACTTCTTGTTGCCGTCGTTTCTTCTGTAACCAATTAGGTTTCAGCCTCAGCTACTTCTTGTTGCCGTCGTTTCTTTGGTAAACAAGTATGTTTTAGCCTCAGCTAGTTCTTGTTTACGTCGTTTCTTTGGTAACCAAGTAGGTTTTAGCCTCAGCTACTTCTTGTAGCCGTCGTTCCTTTGGTAACCAAGTATGTTTTAGCCCCATCTACTTATTGTTGACGTCGGTTCTTTGGTAACCATGTAGGTTTTGGCCTCAGCTACTTCTTGTAGCCGTCGTTCCTTTGGTAATCAAGTATGTTTTAGCCTCAGCTATTTCTTGTAGCCGTCGTTCCTTTGGTAACCAAGTAGGTTTTGGCCTCAGCTACTTCTTGTAGCCGTCGTTCCTTTGGTAACCAAGTAGGTTTTAGCCTCAGCTACTTCTTGTTGACGTCGGTTCTTTGGTAACCATGTAGGTTTTATCCTCAGCGGTTTTAGCCTATGTTACTTCTTGTACCCATCGTTTCTTTGGTAACCAAGTAGGTTGTAGCCTCAGCTTCTTCTTGTTGCCCTCGTTTCTTTGGTAACCAAGTAGGTTTTAGCCTCAGCTAATTTTTGTAGCCGTCGTTTCTTTTGTAACCAAGTAGGTTTTAGCCTCTGCTACTTCTTTTAGCCGTCGTTTATTTGATAACCAAGTATGTTTTAGCCTCAGCTACTTCTTGTTGCCGTCGTTTCTTTTGTAACCAAGTATGTTGTAGCCTCAGCTACTTCTTTTATCCGTCGTTTATTTGGTAACCAACTAGGTTTTAGCCTCAGCTACTTCTTGTAGCCGTCGTTTCTTTGGTAACCAAGTAGGTTTTAGCCTCAGCTACTTCTTGTTGCCGTCGTTTCTTTGGTAACCAAGTAGGTTTCAGCCACATCTACTTCTTGTAGCCGTCGTTTCTTTGGTAACCAAGTAGGTTGTAGCCTCAACTACTTCTTGTAGCCGTCGTTTCTTTGGTAACCAATTATGTTTTAGCCTCAGCTACTTCTTGTTGCCGTCGTTTCTTTGGTAACCAAGTATGTTTTAGCCTCAGCTACTTCTTGTAGCCGTCGTTTCTTTGGTAACTAATTAGGTTTCAGCCTCTGATACTTCTTGTAGCCGTCGTTTATTTGGCAACCAATTAGGTTTTAGCATCAGCTATATCTTGTTTCCGTCGTTTATTCGGTACCCAAGTAGGTTGTAGCCTCAGCTAAGCAAGCGGTTCTAGGAAATCTGGAACAGTTTGTTGCACTGTTCCTCGTCTTGATCAACATCACATTCATCTGTGTTAGCAAATAATGTTTTAAAAGCAAGTTTGTTATTTTATCAGAGAAACTAATTAATACGTATTTTTTGTTGAGGTCGAGGGTTGTATTATCCCTGCGACTGCCCTATCCCAATTAGTGTTTCTCCACCTTTTTCTGGATTTTGAGCTGAGGGTGTATCTTACGTTTTTCACACTGAATCGATTGGTTTATAAGATTGATTTATTGGTTTATAAATAAAATAATATAATAAATAAATAAAATAATAAAATAAACAAAAAAAAATAAATAAATAAAACAATAAAATAAATAAATAAAATAATAAAATAAATAATAAAACAAATAAATAAAATAGAATATGAACCAATCGATCAGTAAGATCAAACAATCGATTGGTTTATTGGTTTCTGTGGTTGCATGGATTGGCACTTCAGTTTTTTAGTATATCAGCTGTTTGACCTGATTAGCCAAATCCCAATCATTGTATATAGGACCAATCAAAAGGCTCCAAAACAATCACTAGCCCAGCAGTGCATCTGAAGGACCAATAACAAACCGGAAGTTTCACCACATTCATCACCTGTATTATCACATCATCAATGTTTGCCTCTAGCTGAGTTTCTAACAGCAGTTTTGAAAGCAGTTATTTAAAGTAGTTTCAACTTGAAATACCTGAGTTTGACTCGAGTTCAGACCAAGTGAAAGTAGCTGATGTTACAATCTACTGACTATTTGAATATAACTAGTGTTTAAAGAAAATGAAATGGTCAAAATTTTGTGTTATATTCTTTATGGTGTAGAACAGTGTATTTGCACAAAAATCCTTAAGGCGCATTTTAGAAACAGTGTATGCACAAAAATAGTCATCTCGAGTCTTTTCGAGTTTTCTCAGAGTCTTCTCGAGCACCTCGTTAATTCGAGTTTCCTTGAGAATGTGACCAGGCTTTTGCAAAACAAATACACTGTTTTTCAAGCGAAGTAAGTCAAGCCTTGACGCAAAACTGTTGAAGGCTCTCCTGTAAATGTGTGACAAATGTAAATACAGTTTTTTTTTGGAGAGGAAAAACGAGTGGTTCCTTCTGAGCAAGGTTGTCAACTTGCACACTCTTCGTGTGTAATGAATTCTTCTTCACCTCAGAGGGGAGAGTGAAAATCACTCTTTTTGGGTGGAAGTTCTCATTCTTTTTAAACGTCAGTAGTTGGCATATTCGTCAAAAGAGCATTTAACCCAAGGAACAGGGTTGCCAACTTGAACTTTTTTCGTGTCGAATGCACTCTTTTTTTACCTCAGAGGGGGTGCAGAAGAGGGAATACGCAAATTTTTTGACTTGCACTCTTTGAGCAAAAATCACTCTTTTTTGGCCTTGATTTACACTCTTTTTAGACGTCGGCAATTGGCAACCCTGCTTCTGAGAGGTGTTTTTGCGTAAATGCTCTCCGGTTCGGAGAACTAAGAACGTCCTTCCTTGTCCAATATTTTCGCATTAACCGGACGCTCTTTCGGTTGAACCTCAAGTCAGCGCGAAAACAGGCTCTGACATAGAATGTTATGCTGACAAAGGACGTGTCTTGATCCGATACTGATCGTGGACTGTTTCCAATTTCCAAAAACCCCTTTTCTAACAGCTTAGTTGATATTAATTTTAGGGTTTGTTTGTTTCACGATTTGGATTTTTAACTTGGATTGTCGGCTTATTAAAGGAAAAGGAAATTCTCCCAATCTTGAATATCATTAAATACAAAAAAAAACAGGTTTTTTTTAAAACTGAAAGTAAGGAGCAACATTAAAACCTAAAACGAACAGAAATTATTCCGTATATGAAAGGGGCTGTCCCCTCCTCAACGCCTTGCTCTTTAAGGTAAAGTTTTTTATCGCTTTGAGAAATAGAGTTGTGAGAAAGAGTCAAACTTTAGCGTTGGATCATGAGATCCAACGTATCAGAGAACCCTACTGTAGAGGTTTAAATGCATTTTTTGCTAAAAGAAAGATAATTGCGGATGCGTTTTTTTCCAGGGGTGATCGTATCGACCCAGTGGTCATAGAATATCGGGAGAGGGCTCATTCAACCTGAAATTAAAAGCTTTAGTCCCTTTTTTAAGTAATGAAAAGATTGGAGTGCAGCTAGGCCACCTCCCACGTTTTTCTTCCAATCGTCCGATCAAAGTTTTGAGATAGCCATTTCGTTCAGTATAGTTGAAAGGGCCAATAAATATGCCTTTGAAGGTAACTTGACACCCACAGCCCTGGGAAAAGTCCTTAAGTTAGGAAATGTGCCCGTTGTTTCCGTATTGTATTTTTTTTATTGGGAAGTATGCATACAGTTTTTTTTTGGGGGGGGGGGGTGAATTTTCCGTTGGGGGGATTTTCCGCGGGGAGAATTTTCCATCGGGAGAAAAGTTTCCTGAAGGTGAACTTTTCAGGGGTAATTTTTAGTCTGGGGGAATTTGCCAAAATTCCTATACGAAATTCTTTTTATACGTCTTGCTTTCTCTTTGCCGACTCAATTTAACGGGTGAAGATGTTAACGGTAATATTCAGGGGTACATTTTCACCAGGATTGAATTGTCTAGAAAATATTTCCATGGGGAGGAGGGATTTTTCCGTGGAGTTGGAGCCAGATCTCCTGGCATTATTAAAAAAACGATCAGAAATTAAACTGATAAAAGCAAGTTTTTTCAACTGAAAGTAAGGAGCAACATTAAAACTTAAAACAGACAGCAATTATTACATTTATGAGGAGTGTTGTCGCCTCCTCAACACCTCGCTCTTTTCGCTAAAGTTTGAATTTTGTACCAAATCTTTAAGAACGACTCCTGAAACACAGGGGTCTTTTAATTAGAACAATAAAAAGCTTTTTTTAAAAGTCCTAATAATCTTTTAAGTTTTAATGTTGCTCCTTACTCTCGGTGGAAAAAACTTTTTTTTAAAAATTTAATTTGCATTAAAATTGATGGAGTATCTTCTTTTTCTACTACTTATTCTATATCTATAGTATTATTCTCACGAAAAGGTATGGGAAGTTTATAAGAGTGAAATGGGGCTAGTGTCGAAAACAAAAATCACCAACGCCATCTAGAATATGGTGATTTTTTTTATCCTAAACTGCTGTATATTTGCCCTTTTCAGGTCCTTTAAAATGCAGGGGAGGGTAAATAAAGCGCAATTGTGTCACCAGGGAGCCCATATCAGCGTAAAATGTATCTGTTAAATCAATCAGCGTAAAATCTGCTTGACCTGCTAAAACGTTTTTCAAGCTAACTTAGGTTTACTTTGTGCAGACTAGACTTTTGCTTAAAATGATTTAATGGGGCAAACCGAAGGTTGGTTGAGGCAGTTGCCCCTGCTGCCCCATAGCAAATTATGCCCCTGAAGATATGTGTTCTAACTTAAAACTAGTCTTTCGTCAAGTAGTATGTGCATATCCAGCATGACTTCCGTGAATTAATACGTTTACTGGCCTTGCTTCGACATGGGAGTCCGGCTAGACAAGTATTGTCGCTGTCATAAAGTCGTATGAAACATTTTAACACCTCTGATTAACTGTCAAAAAGCGTTTGCTAAGCTGTTCTCAAAGGGATGATCAGCAGGGGAATGTTTGTCAATCACACTTTGTTCCTTTCAGTCTACACTGCCTGTTTATCATTTCGAAAACAGTATAGTAAACAGTTTCAAACATTTCTGTCAGAAGTGTCAACATGGTAGATATGAATTTTTGACAGCGATCAACTTTTAGGCCTGATAACGACGACATTCTCCCGAAGCTTATGGCCAATTTTCCTCTTTAAATCTTGTGTTCTCTATGGGTCTTGTGTTCTTTTTTGTGTTTGTGTTCTTGTATTTTCTAATCACGTTTTTTTTTACTCCTGATTTATCTTTCCGTCCATTTGCCTGTACAGGGCAAATATATCAGCAGTATAAGAAAGGGGATGTTTTTTTTTACTCCTGATTTATCTTTCAGTCCATTTGCCTGTACAGGGACCCGGTCTCTAAATGCTACATCTCAGCAATATAAGAAAGGGTTTTTTTACTCCTGATTTATTTTTCAGTTCATTTGCCTGCACAGGGACCTGGTTTTTAAATGCTACCCCTCAGCAGTATAAGAAATGGGATGTTTTTTTTTTTACTCCTGATTTATATTTCAGTCCATTTGCATGTACAGGGACCCGGTCTCTAAATGCTACACCTCAGCAATATAAAAAAGGTGATGTTGTTGCTACTCCCAATGGAATAAGAAAAAAGTTCAATGGGAAGCAATGGAGGAGGCTCTGTTCAAAAGAGGCATGTACAAAAGAGTCCCAGAGGAGAGGCTTCTGCTCAAGACACCTAGGTCTGAGGAGTAAACAGACCACTAGAGCAAACACTGTTCCACTTCCTGTTAGGTGAGTTTTATATCTTCTATTATTATTTTATGGGTTTGGACAAGCAATTTTTGTTACGCCTAAAGGTCGTATCTGATATCTTCACAGTTCTGAGATAAATGATCAAGAACAGTTTCCTTAGTTGTTCTCAGTGAGAGGATGAGCTAAGCAGTGTATTTAAAATCACTTTGGAGGAGGCTCTGGTGGAGGAGGAGGAGATTCTGGTCCTCCTCAGGGCTTCTCAAGACGTAGTGTGAAAAATCTCAGGTACGACCTTTAGACATGGCAGCAACAAACCATCCAGCTTTTGGCCGGAGAAGAGGCATCACAGTCCAGAAATAGTTGAAGTTCGAAAAGTTGCAGTATCGAAGTAGCGGTGCGTTCATGTACACACACTTAAAATAAGAGGGCAAGGGAATTCTTTCCATAAATTGCACTAAAATACAAAAAAATGGACTTCAAACTACGCTCTTGCTAAAAACCCCCTTTCCTCTTGCAGAAGTCTTCTGATCTGCTTAAAGCAAAGGTTGTGTTTAGTTTACCGTAACTCTATGCTTGTAATTGCTACAAAAATTAAAAATCTTCCGCAAACTATCCAAAGAAGACCTTGAACGATAGGAAGGCTTCCGGATGGGAAGGTTTCACGGTCGGAAATGGGACAGGGATTGGCTGAAGATCGCCGGGGAAGCTGAAGTCTGACAGATCAAAGTGATCGTCGGAAGTAATTCCAAAATCCATTGGTGCCGGGCTGGACAAATCATCATCTGGCTACCGCCGAAGATAAGTAATTTGTAATTGGTAATAGGATATTTTCATACTGTCAGCTGTTTTTAAGAATGGAACTGTTTTTAAAAAGTTCGGTAACAATCCAAGAGAAAGTTTGAAATTTCTGAATTAGTTTAAGTCAAAGTTTGATTATTTAAAGTTGGTTTCCCTTCGGGTGGAGTTCTGTCTGGATTGATTGAATTTCAAGAATGATAAAATAGTCTTTTGAAATTCTCAAAGAAAAGTGATGACTAAGATGGTCGGGGAGGGGGGCAAGACCTTCAAAAAATGACAAAATTGAGGATCACACTGATTAATCACAACAAAATAAAAGTGTTAATAAAGGTAAAAAGTGTGATTGAACGCATTCCCTCGTTAATTCTCCCTTTGTGATGCCGCCGGTAGGGAGTGTGGGGTCCAATCCCATATTCTTTACCTTTTACCTATAGTTGATTTGCCCTTTCGGTCTGGGTACGGTTGTATGATAACTTTTTACAACCCGCTACATAAAAGAAAAAAAATTGAACGAAAGCCGAATAAGAAAAAGAAAAGAAACCAACACCTCAAACAAGGAAAAGAAACGAAAAAGGGCCCTGTGGTTTGGAAAATATTTTTAGGTGCCGTGGGGTAGTGTGCCAGCAAGCTCTGTAAGTTTTGTACCGATGTCGGAGAGTCCTTAAACAGATATGAGGTTTCAGTTTCTAATCGCGAAGGCAAATATAATAAAAAAACGGGAGAAACGGAAATAATATAGTCGGGTTGTTCGGATATCTCTGTTATGAAGAATAGGGTAAAGAACCGAAAGAAACAAACCCGAATGGTCAGTCAAAATTAAATATAGTTTCTCTATTATATATGCCTCGGTTGGCTACAATTTTGAAATAACGGAAAATAATTTTCTTTTTGTCAGAAATTTATTGGTAACGGGCGATTTTCTCAGCTGAAATATCATGAATTTGGTACATGTTAGCTTGTTTCTACAAGAATGTCTAGAGGACAAATGGTGTTCTCGCCCTAGAGGGGAAATTCTTTTTTTTTTTAAGATAAATTTCCTCCTGAGTTATTGCTGGCACATAGGGCGTCGAGTCGACGTTTCAGTTGCTGTATGTTTTTACAGGGACAAGTAGCAAGCTTGTCGCCCAACCTTGCTGCAGCGGGGATTGAACCATGGTGCTCCGGTTAAAAATTCTTTTTAACCCTAGGTTAAAAATTTTAGCCTAAGAAATGGTTCTTCTGATCCTAGAGAAGTCCGAGGGGTAAGATGGTAATTTCGATCTGTCCTGGGAAGATAAGTCTTGGTTAAGGTTCTGTAAAGATTGTTTTGAACAGTGAACCCGAAAAAACGATAACTTGTGTAAATAATTCGCAATATTTGTGAGTCTGAAATAGTTTTGCTATTTGTTTTTCTGGTTAAACTTGCGTCATTTATAATGAATCATTGCTAAATTGTTGTTTTTTATCGCTTGTATCAATCAGAGAAAGATAATTAAAAGAAAAAAATTAATATAAAATCAACTTTTAATTGAATCAAATAAAAAAAAAAAAAAAATGAGGATAACCATTGAAAAAATTATTCAGAGAAATTCTCAAACTTGGCCTTGTGACAAACAGTCAAACTTTAGTATAAAGAGCGGGGTATTCAGATTTTTCAATAAACCATTGAAAAATGATTGAAGTGCGGTTCTTAAATTCGCTGTCCCAGTTAGTACATCTTTGAATTTTGATATAGCTAAAAGTTTCTCCATTTTCATCGATATTCGTCAGAAGTAGTTAAACGAACAAACGCAAAGAATTGGTACTTGTTTAGTATCCAGTAAACACGCGATAACTGAAGTTTCGTTAATGCTAATGAAATAAAATAAAGTATGATAAAATTATAATAGTTCAGAAACAAATTTGAGCGATATATTTGCACATTAGGGGGGGGAGAGGGGGGAAGTAAAGCATAGCATATATTAAATACGTAACCTAACCTAGGTACCTTCTTTTTGCCCCTTCAACCCCAAAAAACTAAAGTTTAAATCTTTGTCACGGAGTGAGCAATACCTTAATAGGCAGTAACAACCTGTTTTTCATACAACATCTTTGAGATTTCGATGCGGTCTTTCTTGCGTGTTTACTGGATTCTAAATAAGTACCAAATTTTTTTCACTTAAATGTGCTTCATCTATAGAAAAGTTTAACGTAAGGGCTTTCCCGCATGGGTTGGATTCTTATAAGAGAAAATCATCCCTTTGAACAGGAACGTTAAGATGTTCCTCTGTTCGAAATTGGTTATAGAATTCTTTACCTCCTTCTTGGTACTTTCATATTTTTCTTTCAAAATATCATGATGATGGTTATCACATAGACTTCTTTCCAACGTTCCTCATATCCAACTACTTCAGCCACATACTGTTTTTTTACTGTAATGTAAGATAATTCTTATTTCTGAAAAGTAGCTATCAGAAGTCCAGATGAGCCCATTTCGCACTCTAGAGCCAATAAATACAGAAAAAAGACAATATGGTTGGTCTGATAGGAAATGTCAAAAATGTCAAAACTATTAAAATTGCTGAATTAAAAAGGAATGAACCATTAAAAACTCGAGAAAAATAGTAAAAATACTTACCTTAATTGATTTATTATTACAATCGAGACAAATAGTTACCTTAAATTGTTATCTTTCTTTTTATAGTTTTTACTATTTTTCTCGAGTTTTTAGTGGTCTTCTATCAGAACCTGGGCTTCTGATAGCTATTTTTCAGAAATAAGAATTATCTTACATCAGCAACAATTCAGTAAAAAACAGTAGTTGGAACAGTGGCTGAAGTAGTCGGCTGAAGTAGTTGGATATAAGGAGTGTAAAAAAGAAGAATAAATTCGTGATGCCACTTGGTAGCTTATAAAGAAAAGAGCGGATATAAGGGCGCTTGTTTATAAATATTCATCTAGTCATCTCTGTGATAACCATTATCATGATATTTTGAAAGAAAAATATGAAGGTACCAATAAGGAGGTAAAAAATTCTGTAACGGTAATGAATTCTGGGGAGCGGCGGGGAGAGGGTCAGATGGTCATGGTTGTTTTATTCTCGGTTACTATTTTTTTAGTTTCCCAAACTCTCTGGATCTTACTTAAAGATTATTTCTCGGATAATTTTATTTTTAAAGTAAAAAGGAAAAGAGATGAAAACTGGTGCAAACTTCCAAATGGGTGAATTCAGCAAAAATTATACAAATAAATACTGAATTTTACCGTAATAATCAACAATAATACAAATAGATACTGAATATTTCCAACTCCTCTCCAGAATTCCCTTTCTACATGCAAATGCCCCATTTTGCTTATTTTATATTTTTTGGCAAATAAAATAAGATGACATGTTAATTAAAGTCAGAAAGAATTTTACGGGGGGGGGGGGCAGTAATATAAAAATACTTTTATTTGACTTTGAATGAAAAAAATACCCAGAAATTCGTGAAATTTGGGGTTTAGGGGGCTGCCCTGAGCCCCTCTCCAGGTTACGTGGTAAAAGTGTATTTTCTTTTATCCTCTGAAAAACCTCTTTTCACGTCGAAAAGGCTTATAATATGACCGAAAAATGGATTCTCATAACATTTTAATAATTATGATTTTAATATATATGCTATGTATGATACGATATTTTAATAATATTTTAAAAATATCATTTTTATAAAAAATAATGTCATTTTAATATATATGATATTTATTTATATATATGACATTTACGCTAGCGCAAAGAATTTGGAGAAATAAATGTCTTCGGACCTTTCAGTGAAAAAAAGAATATGTTTACGATATACTCGTTGCTTCGCAAATTGCCACAAATTTATATAATAAACAAAAAAATTCTTTTATTTCCATTTTTTGGATTATTTGTTGCAAAATAAATGCAAATAAATAATGCTGTTATGTTTTCCGTTTGAAATTGCTTACTTTAGACTAAAATTGATAATTTCTAGAACTAAAAAATGAACAAAAAAAAACCTAGATTGCATTAAGTTGCATTAGATAAAAAAAAGTAAAATATTTGAAAGACCCGGACATAAGACGTTTTTATGGAGCTTGAGTATGTTTGCTATATTTGACTATTTTATTTATTAGTATGTTTTATATTTATGTATTTGTTCAATCTAATTTACTAGAGCTATTTTATAGATTTTTGAGATTTTGTTTCAATACGGTGCAATTGAGTATAATTTTATCATTGAAATAAAATATAATTTTTCAGCACATCAGCAGTGTTAACAAATTACTTAAGTGTGATTATTATTATTTTTTTTTATGGCTTCTCATTACCAAACTTAGTGATTTATATGTAGTCCCGACTGGGACAAGATATTATCATGTTTATTTCATTGCTATGTTTTCTTAAATTACCTGTAAATGTATTTCCCACAAAGTCTCGGGATTTTTCTGCTTTTCCTTATTATATTTCCCAATAACCTTTTGTTTGTTCTTAGTCAAATATTATTGTCAAGTTTAGACTAGTATTAGTACTTAATGTAAATTCCTATTGTTGAAAATAGGGTAATATCAAAACACATGCCTATGATTTGTCTATATATACATATATGTTTATATATTGGATTAATGACGCTTATTGACTACTAAGGTCCCTGCGTCGGCCATTCAGTTTGCTGCTACAGCCAGTTCCTGTTTTTACCTAGCCTGAAGTCCAACCCCACTGCGCCACCACAGGACATAGATATCTATCTGTACCGATAGATATTTTTTTAAATAATTGTAATTAGTCGTAGTTAATTTACTTGTAATTAATTTTATAGTTAGATTATTTTTGTTGTAATTAAATGAACTCGAGCTTGACATTACAACCTGAAGCAGAAATTTCATTTTTAAATATAGCTTATCAACCCTGTTATTAAAAGGAATTTAGGGGATAAACTAAATTATTGGAGCCTTAAAAAATGCACTCCTTAATTGTTTTTATTATAACTACATTATATTACATCTTATTATATTCAGGTGTATAGCTCCAACATTTTTATTTGGGGGGGGGGCAAGAGGAGTCTTCATCCGGACAGTCAAGGGGCATGGGCTATATAATAATTTCTTCTCCAAATTATTGGGGGAGGGGGCGATTGCTCCCTCCCCCTTACCCCCGTAAACGACACCACTGATTATATCTTTTATACGTTTATTATATCTTTATTAAACTCTAATATTCCTAAACATTCCTCAACTTCTTAATCAAGGCTATTGCATAACGAGACAAACAGAACTTATTTTGCAGGAAAGCTTCAGATACGCGACACATGACGTCATACGAAGTTTACAGATATAGCAAATTTTTATATTAAGATGTGTTTAATTGCAAACGTTTTTGAAAGTTAATTGGTGTCAATTTAATTAAAAATGTTTGTCGTTGAATTTTTCCATTGATTGTTTTAAATATACTTGTATGATTGTTTCAGGGCCCGAAGTGGCGAATATGAATGGGAGGAGACTTCTAGGGACTCAATTGAGCATCCCCCGCCTCCTCGGATCGGCATACCTTTCTGCGATCGAAGGCCTGACGAAACGGAGGTTGCTAATATAATAGGTAAACAGTTTTTATTTTTTATTATAAGCGTCCCTCTTTAAGAAAAAAAAATTATTGATAAAATTTGCAATGGATAAAATTAATATTATATATGTTTATATGTTATGTTATGTGTTGTTATCTTATGGTATATATTTAATGTTATATATGTTTATAATGTTGATCAGGGCCGTATCTATAATTTTTTTCGGGGGGTGTTTTACACATGGATTTTTTTTCAGGAGGGAGGAGGGGTTTACACACAAAAAACAAACTAAAAAACGCATACAAAGTTTGTATATATCCATTTTTGTTACGTTTTTACGAGTCAGACAAACATTTCGGCGGGGGTTTCAACCCTCCTAAGCTCTTAAACAGCATATTTCTAATTATAGTTATCATGCTTTTTACATCTTAAGCATCTATTTTTAAACACCTTAAACATCTTAAACATCACTTAAAAGATATATGAAGTTATTAAAACATCTTTTACACTTGAAACATCTTTTTATTTCTATGGTGAATTTAGCTCTGAATATATTGATGAAGTTGTTTTATGCCAAAGTTTGAATGTTTCCAGAACAGCTTTGATCATCTTAAACACCTTAAACACCATTGAAAAATTTAAATCGTTATTCAAACTGTTTTTACACCTTAAATATCTTTTTACGTCTATGGTGATTCTGGTCCTGAATATATGAAGGAAGTTGATTCTATGCCAAAGTTAGAATGTTTTCCAAAACAGCTCTTGTCATACCTCAAGCTTGGGACTATGAGGTCCTGTGACTCCACGATGAAATTTATTATCTGTGCACTGATGTTAATTCATTGTAGTTGAAAAAAAAAATGTCAGAAAAGAAACCATGATATTTGGAAAGAGCATAAAATAAGAAATATAATGCTACTACTTTTATTAAAAACTTTCTATAAAAAGCACTGCAGTTGATTTTATGGTATAGTGTGAATTTTGTCCAGAACAGCTGTGCTCAAGCCTCCAGCTCGGGACCATGAGATCCGACAAGGACTATGAGGACTGAAATACAGGTTTCAAGCACCTTTTCATTGAAAAGACAAATGAACTCGGGCACGGAAATTCAGCCTAACCATGTTTTTATTCCTTCTCCCTAACCAGAATTATCCGATTACCTCCCCCCTGTAAGTTGGACCTTCGGTGAACTATTGCTTATATAGCAACATAGAAGTCAAACAGGTTCTGCTACATAAATACTAAATAGCACTGATTTTTGCCACTGCGTTTTTTATTATAATGTATTCGAGAAATAACTGCTTTTTTGTACTACTCAAATTCTTCAGAGGGGCATCCCTAGTGTTTATCCGTTTTCCTAGAGACTATTTCGCAGCAATTTGCTGTGTAAAACACTGGCCGCTTGTATCTTGAATTCTGTTCTAAGGAAAATAATGCGGCAGTTGAGCCACTCATACGAGAACAATCCTGTGCTATGCTGTGAAAAACTCCCAAGGTTGGTCTGAAAAACGATTCCTTCTTCAAAAGATTTGGAATATTTGGTCCGATGATTTTGTTTTTGGAGGCATCAAATCCCCCACGGAATTCATCCACATGAAAGCATCTATCTCCCGTGGAATGACCCCCTTTTATGTAATGACAAGCTTGAGGCTTTGTCTTTTCATTGTGCTTCACAATTCCTCGAGGGCACAGCTTGATTTGATACATTTAGTCCGAATACATAAATGATTTGATACATTTAGTCCGAAAATTCTATGTTGAGGGGCATCAGATCCGTCTCCCCCGTGAAAATTCTTTGGTCTTTAACAATGTCTTTGACATAAAGACACATTTCAAACCACTTTTTTTTGTGCTTCGCAATTCCTCGGATAGAGTACAGCTTGTATTCGTCCGTTTTCTTTGAGTCTACCTCATAGCGATTTGCTTTGCAATACTGATCAGTTTTACCTTTGAATTACCTTTGAATTTACAATACTTTGCATTACCTTTGAATTTTTTAAGAAGTATAATTTGACAACTAAACCACTCGTATGAAAGAACACGTGTGTTATGCTGTAGTAAGTCCCCAAATATCTATATGACGAATGGCTCTCCCTCCAAAAGGGTATATGAGATATTTGGTCAGGAAATTGTATTTTTGAATGCGTCAGGCCCATTTCCCATGGGAAATCTTTGGATTTTAACACAATCTTTTAAACAATGACACACTTGAGATTTCTTCTTTTTTGTACTTCAGAATTCCTCTGAAAGAGTACAGCATTTGTTCATCCGTTTTCTTTGAGCCTTTCTTTTAGCGGTTTGGTTCGCAACGCTGGTCAGCAATGCCTGTTCTTTTTTGGGCAATAGAAGTTGGAAAATAAGTAGCTTTGGCCGCTGTACCATTCATATTTAGGAGCCGCCTACGTTATGCACTGGAGCCTCCTCGAGACCTCCTCAAGGCTTCCTTCAAAGGAGAATTTTAGGAGGCGTTAGATCAGCCTCCCCTTTACGGATCTGGCAATGTTTTTTTGATACTACGGCGCATACGAGACGTCGCCACCTCTGCATATAACGAAAGCTTTTGTGCTGAATTAAGAAATAAATATTATATTAAATTATATTTTTCTTTATTAAAGATTAATACAAACCGTCTCCTAATCATCTCATTAATTTGCTTCGCAACACTGAACAGTGGTAGATAGAATCCCCATTGGGAAATACTATTTTAGATCATCATTTGTTATTATTAGGTTTGGTTATTTTAAAAATTAATATAAACCGTCTCCTAATCATCTCAGTAATTTGCTTCGCAACGCTGAGGACTGATATATCAAATTCCGTCTTGGGAAACACGATCGTGGCCGAATTACCATTTATTATTACGACACAAGAAATAATAAAGTTGTAATATAGTATTGTTAATAATATGATATCAACTTGGGTAGATTCTCTGATTGATTTTCTCATTTATCTTCTCACTCTCTTTTAGGCATTGTTTTTGTTGACCTTTATTTGTGATTAGACAGTTGTTGCATAATAATAATGATTTATTTCATGAATTACGGCTGAACAGCGTTGTCAAATTTAGCTACTCAGTTTTGTTTACTTATTTTTACGTTTGATCGTGACAACCCTAAAACTTCATAACTTTGAAAGAGTCAAAAAGAGAAAATTGGAAAACAGTGGTTTTCAGGTATGATTAGAACAGATATGTCGGGACTTCAATTTTCAATGAAAAGATTTCCATAGGCAGTTATTCCGTTCTTAGTTGTGGTGGACACCAAATTAAAAGAAAAAGATGTGGAAGGAAATTCAGCGGAAAATGACCTAAAAACCGAGAAAGAAACCATGAAAGAAAGGACGAAAAGACGGCCATTAGGAGTTAAAACATCTTCTTTCCAGGATGTACGAGAGGATAACTTCAGAATTTCAAATAGTACTTTATATGCAATTTTATAGACATTTGGAATCGGCTCAGAAAAAAAATTTTTGTCTATATTTTTGGAAAAAGAAACAATTGAAAGTTACAAGCATTTAGACTAAATCTTATTAATTTTTCAAATTTCAAATTCAAATTAATTTATTTAGCATAAAAAATACAAACAAATTTGCAGCAGCCATCTACAAAAACCCGAAGGTTTGTTTACGATGACTGCAAATCCATTATTATAAAGCTCTACATCCACATAAAAACTATCTCTTTACGGGGAAAAATCAACACTTGAACTAAATCAACATAAAGAACATCTCCTACTCTAAAAGGATTACACTCTAGAAATCGCAAGTGAGAAATATTACATATCATCCTTAAAACATCCACTCCAAAAAAAAAAAAAAAAAAAAAATCATTCAAATTATAACCCAAAGGGTAACGCTTCAATCTACTCTTGAGCTGGCTTACATTATCAGCTTGTCTAATAATATCCGGAGGGAATTCCACACCCCGGTCCCGCAAAACGAGGCAGAAACGCAGCACGTTGAGTATTCCGGAGCTCCGATGCAAGGTCATTCTCATTTCTAGTCTCATAACAGTGATAAGATGAGTTAGCTTTAAAAATTTCCCAAAATACCTCCGGTGAACACTTATTCAAACATTGATAAATAAAAACTGCTAACTGGTAAACCCGTAACTGATAAATATTTAAAAATTTCAAACTTGTAAAGCAATTCAACGTGCTATTTTCAAACTGAATATAATTACCTAAAATACGAACTATTTTATTCTGTAAAATTTGGACCTTTCTAAAACTTGAAATAAAACTACTAGTCCATAGCATGCAACCATACGATAAACAATGGCTAACAATAGAATGATAAAGTAACAGTAAAACATTTGACGGTAGTTGATTTTTTAGTCTTCTTATCACACCTAACCCTCTTGAAATCTTAACTGCCACAAGATCACAATGTGATTTCCAACTTAAATTAAAATCAATAATAATATTTAATGAAATCATGTATCATCTATCGCAATCATCTATCTGAAAAGGTTATTCCATTAACGCCTACTGTTGATTCCTTCAAGCGAAGATTCAAGAGATGCACTTCATTGAAATGAATTATGTGCGTCATCGAAAACTGAAAACTCTGTATAGCGCCAGAGCAGCTCATGTCAATTGAATTTCTCCAACATCTAGAATCGAATTTTTGAGCCTCCAATAGAATCCTAAAAATGGATTCCGAGGGAAAGAAGCTAACCTTATATCCTTCGAACACTGATGAAACAATTATTTTCAAGGGACTACGTACTGTACCAGTGCCCAGAATCGAAAAGCCCAGGCTAAATCATGACTTAAACAGCTGACTTCTTCTTAAACTTCTTTTTCTTCTGGCTTAAAGTTCTTCATCACCAATCAGCCGAAGAAGGTGTTGCTTCCCTTTGAAGTTATACTTGTGTTTGGGAATCAATAGATTGTTAATATTGGAACGTTTTCGTATTATAATTGGTGTCACATTAAAAAAAAAATAGTTTTGCTCATCTGTTTTCACGGTTGAACGCGACAACACTGACGAAAAATTAATATTGGCCTAAAAAATTTATAATTTTGAAAGTGTCCTTCCCCCCCCCCCCCAAAGAAAAAACAGGAAATTGCTGTTTTCAGGTATGAATAGACCAAAGATGAGTCCAGAGGCCAAAAATGTGTTTATTTTGATGTTCTTGGTTTAAAGCTTTGTCTTCTGAATCTTAATCTAAATTGTGCCATCATGCTAAGCAATTTACTTTCTACCGAAATCAAACTGATCTCTTTATAATTACTTGGCCTAAATTCGCAATTATCATCTTTCTTGTGGTTTTAGTTAAGGTTTTCTTAAAATCGTCAACTACTTCACCTTTATTAAAAATAATATTTGTTATTCGCTGTGTTTTATCTCTAACTTATTATAGCTTATATCTTTGTCAGTGGTTTACGGCAGCAGCGGAAAAAAAGAGCAAAAAGTAAGGTAAAAACATGACACACAAAACAGTTTAAGACGACGTAGCTTTGGTTTGAAGGCCTAGTTGTCTTTGGGAACAAGATGTTGTTTAAAATAAATTAAAACTAAAAACTAACCTAACGACACTTACTAACAACATTACATCACAATAAAACTAACATAACAACAAAATAACACTTCTGAAGAGTGAATGACGACATATCTTATAATAAACCTTCGTAAAAATAGCTCATAATAACACAACACTTATAAGACATAGCTCAGGTTCATTGAGACGAAAAAACTAACAAAACACCACTTTTAAGGAGAACTGTGATGACATCGTAAAATAACACAACACTCATCTCAATTTTACTTAGAGTATGGCGACAACACTGTTTATGCATCAAACAAGATATTGTTAGTTAGTGTAAGTGTTAGGTTACTGTTAGTTAGTGTTTAGTGCAGTGTTAGTCGAGCATCAGTTCTATTTCCTCTTAATTCCTGGAGATACCGATTCTTTTATTTTTAGTGTTAGCTTCGTTTTTCGAATTTTTTTTTGTGTTTCAGTTTTGAATCTTAATCATATTCTTGTTTTGAAGAATTTAAGGGTTTTTTTAGGCTAATCTTTCTGTGTATTTTAGAGTTCCATTGTTACGCTTGATAGCATATGGTGGTGAACGTGGTCTATGTGTTTCACGGTCATTTTAAATACATAACCCCTATTATCGCTATTTTTGACCAGTGTGCTTGCTCACTGTCAAGCGTATGCGCATGTATGATGGGTATTAAACGGTACAATATGTCTCAAATTTGAACCAAATGGCTGCGTGGAATGGACTTTGATTGGATGAATCTAAGGACATGAGATCACTTTCAACTAATCAGAGGGGTTTTCTACTTACGTCAAGCTATTGAAAGGGAAATGGTGTTTTATGCTTTTAGTCAACCTCAAGATCTCAAATGAGATCTGAATTCCATGTTTGCGTTCGTTAAAATAAAAGACAGGTGGTCTCAAATTTGAGACAGATGATTCAAATTTGAGGCAGACAGCCTAAATAGTGATGCAAATAAGACTGGGGACCAGTTAGGCCACCCTGTCGCAATTCAAATGCTTAGTGAATCGTTAGGAACTATTTCTCGTCACTTAACGTTTTTTTTCCGGATATCCTCATGTTCTTTGCTAACTTTAAGGATTTTCAATTACAACACTTGTTGCTAACGATTAGTAGCAATAATTCAGCAACACCTCATAAAATAATAGACTTTCCGTATGCGTTTTATTATCTAAACTTACTGGAATTCACATTACCAGAATTTTCACTATTGTAAGTCATAATAATAATATAATATTGGGTTCTTCATTCATAGAACCTCATACAGGCTAGAGGTGCTATAAAACGCATTTAATAGGGCATACAATCACTTTCTGGCTAAACTTCAAATTAATATATATTAGATCATGTAATAAATATTAATAAATATTAGGTCAAGTTCTTCATTTACAGTACCTTATTTAGGCTAGAGATACTGTAATTTTATTGATTAGGTTGAACAATCACTCTCCAGAATTTTTTTTTATATATTTTAAAGAAAGTAGTAGAGATTAATAAACTCTGAGGAATTAAATGTCATTAAATGAAATGAACATTAAATGTAAATTCGTCAAAATTTTTGAAAGTTCCATCGACTTAGCTCAGCTGATAATCCTAAAAATACTGAAGAACGTTTAGTAATGAACGTTATTCAAAAGCAATTGTTTCTATATTCTGACCTGATGTATTTAGTGTGTGTTATCAAAGACTAGAATTAATTCTTGCCATGCTCCAAATGTCGGTGAAATCATATTAGGAAAGCTGAGATAAGTTAGATTCTCCTGGATGGCAGGTGCAACAAGGGAAATATCGATAATTTTGTTGGAAGAAAAGACAAGTAGAGATTGGTTAAAATAATTATTTAGTGATATAATTTAAAGCATAATAAAATTTTTAACGTTTAATTTTTTTCAAATTAGTAGGAGAGAATTTGCGAAAATAAGAGGTTTTAACAAACCGCTTTTAAGGAAGAAAAACGTTAATGGCATTGCAAGTAGATGCAATGCCAAAAATGCCAAAAATCAGCCAAAAACAATTAAGTGCCATAAACTTAATTGTTTTTGGCTGATTCAGACTTAATTTTCAGACTTAAGTTCTAGTTTAAAACTGATAAAATAAACTTTAAAACTGATAAAATAAATACATTAAAATAGGTAACATAATTCATGTAAAATAGTGTAAAAAATCATGAAACATATATCTTGTATTATTTACATAATTTTACATAATCAGTCGATAAGGACGAAACCTTTCTACGGGCCCAGTTAGGCGACTTGGTCTGCCGTAAAACTGCTCTCAGTGCAGGCTGAAGATCGTCCTTTTCGGCCAGCCATCGAGGACCAAAGGAAAATTAGGTCATCCCTAAATGGGAGGGAAAGAGGTCTTGAGAAGGGATTTAGGAGAAATTGGTACTTCTTGGCAGGGTTAGATGGGGAGGCTTTGAATAGATTCGGACGGAGGAGGAGTGATTACAGCTGTGTTGGCCTCAGGCGACTTTGTGCTGTAGTGAGCTGTTAGTTGTAGTAGTAGTGTTGTGAGTTGTTAGTTGTTGTGAGTGATTTGTTAGTGAATAGTGAGTTATTAGTTCGAGTAGTTTATGAAATTTCGTTTCATATTTAAGTTTATTCTGGTTGACTTGTTTCTTCATTTTTTTACTGATCCGTAAATTTCATTCTTCCATCCATATTTCTATTACTATAACTTCTAAAACTATGTTATTATTATTATTGTTATTATTATTGATATTAATGTTATTATTATGTTATATGGTTATTATTATTATTTATGTTGCTATTTCTCCATGAATATCTGCACGAACTGATCCCTGGGGAAACTGAAGAATGATGTCTTTCTTTACAAAAACGATAATATGAATTTTATGTTAATGTTAACAAGTTGCATGAAACCTTCAGAGAAACTAGAGAATCGGATACTTAACTCAAGTAAAATGACATCAAGTAAAATTTGGTACATGCCCTGTCATTTTTTTATTTGTCAGGAAGTTGGACAAAAATATTGTAGCCTACAAAGTGTTCCTGCTTATTTCGCTTGTGTTGGTCTCTAAGGCTCATTTATGATTGAGCTATATCAATAAGGCTCAATCAGGGCTCATATCATAAGCAATGAACTGTTAATGCTAAACAAAACAAACTAAACAAGACTCGTAAAAAGGTATATATTTGTATATAAACAAATGTTTGATGCTGCGTTTGTTAAACTTAATCTACAGTGTTTCTTAGTAGTCCCCGAAGCCGCGCCACGCCGACATGACGGCGGCGAATGTGTGATTTAGTATCGGTGGCGGCGCCGATACTAAATTTTTCTGATTAAAAATAATAATAAAAATTCCACTTCACCAAGCACGTTCAACCTCGATTTTAGTAAGGATTTTTAAATGGTTGGCTAAAAACACACAAAAACAATATGACAAAACAGGAATTTGTTGGGCCGTTCGGAAAGTGTTTATGTTCACCGTCGATCAGACCAAGTAGAATTCTCATTTTTAGCCACTAGACCCAGGGAAACCTATGTTGTGTTTATGTTTAACATCGCATTGTTCCTATAAAATCCTGTGTTTAGTCATTTCCTTCTTGTTAATGATTTGGGCTAATGTGTGTATAACTTTCAAAGTTTGAAGTTCAAACATCTCCTGTTCATCAAATACATACGAAAAGGAAGTGAAAAAAACAAATAACAACATCGAAAAAACACTGTATACAAGTCAGATACCATGGCTTAACAACACCAACAATTTTAAATCAGCGGTTACATCACTTCAGTTACAATTGATGTAACAAAAGTGAGTTTGTTCACTCTGCCTGGAGTCATTGATCTTTTTGCAGTCACTATAAGTCCTGTCATGCTAAAAAGCCGTTTAGCTGGGACTCTTGTGGCCGGTACAGCCAGAACTTGACGAGCGTAAACTGCCACTCGCCGGATCTGATACTAGCATTGGACCTTGGGGTCCCACAGAATGCCGCAAATGGGCTTCTTCTTTGTATCTGCTGAAATAAGTTGTTTTTATAAGGGAGAACAAACCTGCACCTTCACCATAGGGCTCCTGCGCCCTACACTACAGGAGGAACTAAACTGCACCTTTACCCTCTTTTCTTATCTACACGGAATAACCCTCCAAAATTCTTTTCTGAAAGAAGTGGTCAAGCTATGACGTTTCAAGTCAAAGTTTAAGGCTACTTCAACTTCAGTGTGCTCTGCCAACTTCGCAAAAAAAAACTGTAATTCATTTCTATATATATATTTCTATACTAGCTCTAGATAATCTACCAAGCGGGAAACTACCACAAATCAGCATCGATAAATAAATGAAACCCAAAACGAACAGAAATTACAATAAATAACCGAGTCAAACTCAACACGAGCAGAAATTAACATAAGTTGGGCTCAAAGCCCCTATGCCTTCCCAAGGCTAGAACATAATTTGCTCTTTACTGAAAAAATATAAATGTTTTTACTTTTATAACTTTAATAGATCACATAACATTAACATTTTGATTACTAAATATCAGTATATGTGTATTAAACTAAAAATACACATTCATTTGTATTTTTTTCAGTATAGCGCAAATTATGTTCTGGCCTTGGGAAGGCATAGGGGTTTTGAGCCCAACTTATGTTAATTTCTGCTTGTTTTGAGTTGACTCGGTTATTTATTGTAATTTCTGCTCGTTTTGGGTTTTATTTATTTATCGATACTGATTTGTGGTAGTTTCACGCTTGGTAGATTATTTGATTTTAATTTTGCTCATTTTTTTGTTTAATGGAGTTATTTACATTTCTTTGAAAAAACTTATTTTGTGGACAAAGTTTTTTTAATTAATTTCTGTTTCTTTTGTATTGATATAGTCTTTTCATGGAAAAAGGAAATAATACTTTAAATCTTTTTGTTTTTTTTTAAGAATTTATAGTTTTGCCTGCTATTTGTATGCTGGAAAAAAATTTCAGCAATTTTTAACAACATAGACCCTTTTAAAAATCTGGACACAAATAGTAGTGTTTAATTTAGTTTCATACCTCCTCTAGTTGATCTGAAATGGAAAACTTGGTAACATTCGCAAAAAAATTTGTTTACTTTCTTTGATAGCTTGGATACACTTACGCTATTTTGATTTGGTCAAATTTTAAGAGCGGAAGAAACCCCGAGAGTTTGAACATAATGCCCTCAGTTATTCTTGGGATACTTCTGGGAGGACTTATTGGGCATTATCATTAACACAGTGCATTTTTATTTAATCTTAACAAAACATTTACTTTTTAAACATAAAGGCAAATGGAAGGGTGGGCGTCGGAGGGGGATTAGTTGCCCTCCAATCCCTTTCGACTATTATAAAGGAAATCAGCCCTTTCTATTTTCAATCGAATGAGCCCTTTTCAAAGTTCCTACGCCAGCTCCTTCGGTACGAAGGGCCCTGGTCTAAACAACAACGACAAAAATGATACATTATACCCACGTCGATCTCTACTATAAAAATGTCAAGCCTTCCAATCACTTTCAACTATTAAAAATGGCACTAGGCTTTTCGATTTCCAGTCGAATGATCCCTTTTTGAGTTTCTACGACAACGCTTTCCATAAACACCGTATATTCCCCCAGGGCATAAATTACAATTCTTACCCTAAGGGCTGTGAGGGTGGTTGTCATCGTCTAAGACCTAATTTCCAGAACTTTCAACTACGGTAAACAAAACGGCTATCTCCAAATTTTGATTGGATGTGTTTCGGGAAATGGTGGGCATGGGAGGGGTTTTAGATATCTTCCAATCAATTTCTACTATTAAAAAGGGCACAAGCCAGTCCAATCTCTAATTGAATGAGCCCTTTCGAAGTTTCTACAACAACTTCTTCGATATGAAGTGCCCTGGCCTAAAGGAACAAATAATAAATAATACATTGTGCCAACATCGTTCTTATATACCCCCAGGGCATAACTTAAAACCCTTGCCCTAAGGGTTGTGGGGGAGTAACCTCCTCAAAAAACATAATTTTTCTCTGGAAATCAGTTACTCTGAACAAAATGGCTATCTTAAAATTTTGATTGGATGTGTTTGGGGAAATGGTGGGCGTGGAAGGGGTGTTAGCTGCCTTCCAATCACTTTCGACGGCGGCGTATTAGTGACGCCGCCGCCGATAGAATCAGCTATTCCAATTTCCAATCGAATGAGCCCTTTTCGAAGTTTCTACGACAACCCCTTCGATACGAATTGCCCTGGTATGAAAAAAAATTAAAAAAAAATACTCCATTGTGCCAACATTGTTCTTTACTTAGGCAGCTCGATTGCGCTGCCTATGATAACATCCTGAATTGCCTAATGCTCTTTTACCTACCTCTTTCCATCCGAAAAATGAACAGAATTTTAAAGTGGAAGGTAGAATTTTTGTTTCAAGAAAAATTTCTTCTTCTCATTCCTACGAACCGATATACATGGCGAACCCAAGATGACAGTATTTATCTTTAAGAAACAGATTAGCCGGGATGACGGTTGAAGCCCCAAGGTCGATATCGATAACCAAAAAAGAGAGAAAAAAAAAAACGGCGGCGTATTAGTGACGCCGCCGCCGATAGAATCAGCGGTGGCGTCAGCGTGCGGGTGCAAGCTCGGTGGCGCGCCACCGTTTTTTATTCGGCGGCGTGCCGCCGACTTTGTGGCGCGACTTCGGGGTCTATTTCTTAGTCTACCAAGTGTCACCTTGCAAAGTAATTTGCGTTCTAAAGAAATCAGGTTTATGCAGCCTGATTATTTAACTGTTTCTCATCATCTTTCTTCTAAAGGCTTTAATTAGCACTTTCTAAAATCACTAAGTAGTTCTCCTTTGCAAAAAAAACATATGTAAACTCCACATAACGTATTCATTATTTTCTGTATCATTCCCCACAACTTCAATTCTCTATGAATCACTCAAATAGGAATAGGTAATAGAAAAATCACTCAAATAAAAATAGACCTCTAGTGTCAAGGTCTCATTTGTCACAAGTAAAGATAAATTTACAAATTTAGGTATCTACAGTATTATGTTGACCAAAACGAATTATAAGACAAGTCACAAAAAAAAGAAAAAATCCATGGCCAAGGCCGTATCCAGGGGGGGGGGGTCGGGAGTTTACCCCCCCCTCCCGATGTTTGTGTGACTCGTAATAACGTAAAAAATGGATATAAACAAATTTTTTATGCTTTTTGTGTTTTTTTTGTGTACCCCCCCCCCCCCCGAAAAAAAAAATCCTGGATACGGCCCTGTCTACGACTATCACATTTTTCACGATTGTCATTGGATCAACAAATTTTTTTTGGATTTATGCATTTATCTATACAGTATTATGATTTTATAAACGAATTTTATTTTATTATAAATAATATATATATATATATATATATATATATATATATATATATATATATATATATATATATATATATATATATATATATATATATATATATATATATATATATACATATATATATATATATATTATATAATGTATAATATTATTACATAATATATATATTATATATATATATATATATATATATATATATATATATATATATATATATAATTATTATATTATAATAATATATTATGTTGTATATTATAAACGAATTATAAGACGAGTCCAAATAAAAAAGAAATTATAGCGAATTGGCTGTTTAGCAAATTTGGAATCAATTTTATAGGAATATAAAGTAGATCTCTGGTGCCTAGGTACAGTGAAATGTTGCATAGCATCATAGTTGGGGAGCAACGCAGAAAGCTGTGACTCAAGGGGATAAAAATAGCATGATAAATTTCATGTTATCATTGAAGCAACGAAAGATTGGCAGATTTGCGGAGTTCTGTGTATCTGAAATTCCTGTTTTTATTAGTGACGTGACGAGTTCTGTGGATACGGACCGTCGGTAAAACAATCGGATTACGAAAGTTGAAACATCTTACCCAAATGAAAGATCTTAAGCCGAACCGGCCAGCCATGACAAAAAACCAACAAAGAGAAAAATCTCTAAAAAAAAACAAACAAACGAGACTGTGGCCAGTGGAGAGAAAAGAAAAACAACAGAAACAAAACACCGCGGATATTTCGCCTGTATACAAACAAGGCGTCTTCAGCACGAAAGACACAAAAAAAAAACAAGATAAAACTAAAAACCAATAAAACCACCACCAAAAAAAAACACAAAAATGTACAATCGGTGCAAACTAATCCACGTAGGGAAAAGATGCTAATATAGAGTTACTTCAGTGAGGACACCAGAGTAACTGAAGTAACTGAAGAGTTACTCTGGTGTCCTCACTAAAGTAAATATATATTAGCATCTTTTCCCTCCGTGTATTAGTTTGCGCCTATTTGAAATTTTTTTTTTTTGGTGGCGGTTTTATTGGGTTTTTGTTTACGTTGTTTTTTTTTTTGTGTCTTTCGTGCTGAAGACGCCTTGTTTGTATACAGGCGAAATATCCGCGTTGTTTGGTTTCTGTTTTTTTTCTTTTCTCTCCACTGGCCAAAGTCTCGTTTTTTTTTTTATTTAATATTATATTTTTTTTTTTTTTTTTTATAGAGATTTTTCTCTTTGTTGGTTTTTTATCTTACCCAAAAATGAAACAAGACCAGAAATTTTGTGTCATTAGGTTCTTCCAGCAAATATCCTATCGAACTGGATTTGAAAGGCGCAATTAAAATTGGAATTTTAATTGCGATTGAAATTGGAATTGAAAGCGGTAATTAAAATTACCGCTGGAGTTTTGATCGGTATCGGGATTTTTTCGTTTACCGATGTATCCATTTTTTTCATTTTTGATAATTGATGTGTCAGATTTTAGAAATTGATATTACGAAAGTATTTCTTTACATCTCTCTCCAACGATATGGTTTTTCTTATGAGAATTTAAATAAAAAAAACAAAAAACTAACGAAATGTTGTATGATCTTTTGTTAGAAATGCCAAGCAATATAAAACCAAATGACTGAATTCAACCCACAAATGTTAATGTTAATTTACAATTAAAACTAAAAAGAAAAAAAAATGCACAGAATAAATCAGCCTGGCTCCTGAAGATCTTGTAGACTATTCAATATTGCGAAAACAAATTCTATCTGGTGGTCACACCGAGTTTTACATTACTTTCCAAATATCATTTCGCATTGCGAATTTCCGTCTCTGTATTCAGTACCGACATTTCACTCAATATTGATATATCGAATATCGTTCAAATACCTAATCAGACTGGTAACAAGAGATTTTGATGTCCTTACCCCCCGCCCATTTTTCTCTCTCACACACACAGCCACCCACCGTGCAGAAAACCTAACCAGAACAAAGTGCCATGCGCAATAAACTGTGCAAACATAATTTCCAACTTGGCCCAGAGACGTACCCCTCACCAGGGCATAAAAAAAGATGAGAGATTATCGGGGGAGTTGACTCTGATCTGGCAACTGGATGGATTTGAGCTTAAAGTATTCCATGAATTCGAAAGGACAATACCTATTTATGCGAGAGATTATCGGAAGATTGGTCTCTGAACTGGACAAGGGATGGACTGGATTATAAATACTGCCAGAATTACTAAGAGCCTAGACCTTTTAATAATCGTTATTATCTGTTTATTGTACTCTGATCTTACAAAGGGATGTACTCGAGTTAAAAGTCTGCCAGAATTACGAACGGACCAGACCTATTTATGCCAGAGATTATCTGTAGATTGGACTCAGATCTGACCAATGGATGGAATGGAGTTCAAATACTGCCAGAATTACGAACAGACGAGACCTTTTAAGACGAGAGATTATCGGGGGATTGGACTCTTATCTAACCCAATGATGGAACGGATTTCAAATGCTGCCATAAATTCGAAGAGACAAGACCTTTTTATACGAGAAATTATATGATGATTGGACTCAGATCTGACCAATGTATGGAATGGATATCAAATGCTGCCAGACTTATGAAGAGACAAGACCTTTTAAGACGAGAGATTATCGGTGGATTGGACTCTGATCTGACCAATGGATGGAATGGAGTTCAAATGCTGCCAGAATTACGAATGGACCAGAACTTTTTATTCGAGAGATTATCGGATGTGTGGACTCAGATCTGACCCATGGATCGAACGGAGTTCAAATACTTCCTGAAATACGTAGAGACAAGAACTTTTAATGCTAGAGATTATATGATGATTGGACTCTGATCTGACCACTGGATGTAATTGAGTTCAAATACTGCCAGAATTATGAAGAGACGAGACCTTTTAAGACGAGTGATTATCGGTTGAGTGGACTCTGATCTGATCAATGGATGGAATGGATTTAAAATGCAGCCATAATGACGAAAGGACACGACCTTATAATACTCGAGATTATTGAATGATTAGACTCAGTTCTGACAAATGGATGGACGGGAGTTCAAATGCTGCCATAATTTCTCCAGGACGATACCAAATTATGCGATTGATTATCTAATGATTGGTCTCTGAAGTGGACAATGGATGGAACGGAGTATAAAGACTGCAATGAATACGAACAGATAATACCCGTTGATGAGAGAGATTATCTGATGATTGAGCTCAGATCTTAACAATGGATTGAATGTAGTTCAATTTCTGCCAGAATTACAAAGAGACCATACATGTTAAGACAAGAGAATATCAAATGATTGGTCTCTGATCTGTCCACTTGATGGGATGGATTTCTATTGCTGCCAGAATTACGACGAGACAAGACCTTTTAATACTAGAAATTATCGGATGATTGGACTCAGATCTGACCACTGGATGGAATGGAGTTCAAAGGCTGACTGAATTACGAATAGACAATACCTTTTAAGACGAGATATTATCGGATGATTGGACTCAGATCTGACCGATGGATGGAATGGAGTTCAAATACTCCAAGAATTACGCAGAGACCCTAACTGTTAATGCGATAGATTAGCTGTAGAGTGGTCTCTGAACTGGACACTTTTTGGAATTTAGTACATTGAATGACATACAATCTTAGAGATAATACCTGGTCCTACGAGAGATTATCTGTTGAGATTTCTCTGATCTTGAAACAGGAGAGACTTGAGTTCAAATGCTGCCAGAATTACGAAGAGACGAGACCTTTTAAGACGAGAGATTATCGGATGATTGGACTCTGATCTGACCAATGGATAGAATGGAGTTCAAATGCTGCCAGAATTACGAAGAGATGAGACCATTTCAGACGAGAGATTATCGGATGATTGGACTCTGATCTGACCAATGGATTGAATTGAGCACAAATACTGCCAGAATTATGCAGAGACACGACCATTTAATGCTAGATATAATATAATGAGTTGACTCTGATGTGGCAACTGTATGGAAGGGAGTTCACAGGATGCCAGAATTACGAAGAGACAAGACCTGTGAAGACGAGAGATTAGCGGATGATTGGACTCAGATCTGGCCAATGGATGGAATGGAGCTCAAATACTGCCATAAATATGAAGAGACCAGACCTTTTACGGCGAGATATTATCGGATGATTGGACTCAGATCTGACCAATGGATGGAATGGAGTTCAAATGCTGCCAGAATAACAAAGAGAACAGACCTATGAAGACAAGAGATTATCAAATGAGTGGACTCAGCTCTGACAAAATGATTAATTTGATTTAAAATAATTACTTACTTACGTCCGGACGAGACCTTTGTATTCTATTGTAAATCTTGAGAGTGGACTAATATCTGGACACTTTTTGGAACGGAGTACATAGGATTCCCTACATACTTCGAGAAAAGTAATTATTTTACTAGCGATAAGATGATGAGGTTACTCTAATGATAAAACAGTATGAACGGGAGTTAAAAGAATGCAAGACTAATTACTAGACCAGACATATAAATACGAGAGATTATCTGATGAGTGGACTCAGATCTGAAAAAATGATGGAATTGAGCTCAAATTATGCCATAAATACTAAAAGACAAGAACTTGTAAGGCAAGATTTTATCGTAAGAGTTTAATATTAACTGAACTCTTGTTGTATGGGAGTAAAACGGAACACTTAATGACTTAGATCAAATACACTATAAGTCGAGAATAAATCTATAGATATTTCTCTAATCTTAACACCGTATGAACTTGATTTAAAAGAATTCCATCATAATGAAGAGATCCGACCTTTTAAGACGAGAGATTATCTGAAGATTGGACTCTGATCTGACCACTGGATGTAATGGAGTACAAATGCTGCCTGAATTATGAAGAGACGATACCTTTTAAGACGAGAGATTATATGATGAGTGGACTCTGATCTTGCCAATGGATGGAATGGAGATCAAACACTGCCAGAATAACGAATAGAAAAGCCCAATTTAGACTATAGAAAATCGGAAGATTGGACTCTGATCTGACCAATGGATGGAATGGATTTCACCTGCTGACATAATTTTGAAGAGCTGATTAACTTTCCTACTAGTGTGTTTCTGATGATTTAAATCAGAAGTTGACACTTTAGGGACTGGATCACTAATACATAAATACGATTAAAGATTCCCTTCATTTTACTGAGTTAGAATATCGAGTGTGAGTACTCTATTCATAAAACTGGAAGTGCCGGAGTACTCCTGAATAAATAAATTAGTCGAGATGAGACCTGATAAGACAATAGATTATCGGAAGATTGTTCTCAGATCTTGCCAATGGATGGCATGGATCTCAAATGCTGCCATAATTACGAACAGACGAGACCTTTTAAGACGAGAGATTATCGGATGATTGGACTCAGATCTGACCAATGGATTGAATGGATTTTATCTGCTTCCATAAGTATATACGGAACATTACTTTTAATTCAAGATAATATATAATGAGTGGACTCTGATATGAACAATGGTTGGGATGGATTTCAAATGATGCCAGACTTTCGTAGGGACCAAACCTTTTTAGGCGAGAAATTATCGGGGGGGGGGGATTGGACTCTGATCTGACCAATCGACGGAATTGATTTCAAAAGTTGGAAGAATTACGAAGAGGATATGTAGAATGATATGAGAGAACATATGGACTAGCTCTGAGGCGTAACCGTAAAGTTGAAGGAAACCGAAGAAACATGAAAGAATATAAAGAGACTTTAGGTCAACCAAGGGCCTGTTAAAAGAGCTATCGTTTTCAAGTAGTTTTTGGTTAAGTAAGATTTGTTTTTCTCTCTTTCTTGCAGACACTTTCTATAGAGTTTCAGTTTTTTTACTTTTTAGAGTTTTTGATACTACTCAAGTTTACTCAAGACCAGGTTTTTATGGTTTTTATCTCTAATCCCTTGTAAAACGTACAAAAGCGATGATAACAGTCAAAAATGTGAATATTTTGTCTTGTTATTTTTATTTAAACAATTGAAAAACTTGTATAGATGAGACAAAATTCTATGAAAATACCATCAAAGATAGATACACATAGGCAAAATGTTGAGCCAAGTTGGATCAAATGCATTTTTTTCAGATATTTCTGAAATGCCAAAGCTGTATCACGTTGTCACACTTTTTACATATGACAAGTCAAATTAGTAATATATTTAAATATATTAGATTTTAGACTAATAAAGCTGATCAGTAAAAATGATATTCATTAAAATTGGATTTCTCGGAGACAAGAGCGGATCCAGGATTTTTGTTCGGGGGGGGGGGGGGGTTACTAATTTTCGACACGGTTTTCGACTAATTTTACAATTTTTTACTAAGGTTTTACTAATTTTCGACTAATTTTGGACTCGGTCAAAAATTTCCGGGGGGGGGGGGTTCAACCCGGGAAACCCCCCCCCCCCGGTTACGGCCTTGCTCGGAGAGAAATTTGACAAGAATATTTAAATATTATGTATTTGAAACAGTGTCCTTATTGTAATTGTCGAGTAATCACCTGATTTTTATGGTAAAAACTGCGCAGAAGTGAGTGGGTGTGGGTTTGAAGAGTCGGTGTCTAGTTGAGAAAGAGTCGAGGTAGAGTTTAGGAAGAGTCGAAGTACCGACCTATTTTTTAGCCATGAGCTGCTGAGGAATGTTTGCCGGGGTGTATGCAAATACCCCCGAAGTATAATATGCGTAGGCCTATTTAATATGTGCTATACGCAGGCCATATATGTGCAACTGGACCCTTCTTGAAGAGTTTAGGTTTTGTCAGTTTAAATCGCCTTTGAACAAAACCTGTTGAACACTGCGAAAAAACTTGACTTTTTTGGGGTAGGTTGGGCTTACAAAAGGATTTTTCCGGGGTGGGGATTACACAAAAAAGCGTAAAAAATTTGTTTATATTCATTTTTGTTACATTTTTACGAGTCGGACAAACATGCTGGCCGTGTGCTGGATACTAACAACGAAATTAAAAACAATGGATGATTGTTTTAATTAAATTGGAACAATAATCTAAAAAGGGCTTCTTCGCTTTGTTAACCTTTAGTGCAAAAAAAGTATTATTTGTGAGAAAAACAACGTCCATTTATATTTTTTTATGAGCAAAAACGATTTTTACTCGTTAAGCTAACACTTTACGATTTTTGAGTTTGTCTTTTTTTTCTCTCTTTTGTTATAAGTGTGTTCAGTGTTTTTATGATCTACGATATCACTGGAATAAATTATTGATTAACCGAAAGTCAGCTGTTGCTAATTCGTTTGATTGGATCCTTTAAACCAAGAAATTACTTATTTTTTTGAGTATCATTAAGCAATAATTCTCATTCAGGAGTTTATTGATTATTTTCTTATTTATTTTTTAAAACTATCTATTTTTCGAATTACTTTAATTTAATTATTTTGTATTTTTAATAATTTTTTTAAATTATTTTGATTTTTTATTATTTATTTATTTTTAAATTGTTTATTTTTTCAGTATCATTGGGCAATAATTCTCACTCAGGAACCCCAGCCTGTTCCCCAATAGCTCATATTCCATCTCCAAGAATAAACCCGTCGCCCCATCCATTTAGTCCCCAGCCGAATGTGTTTACTCCAATTGCAACTCAACGAGATCAGCATGGAATGCGGTTTCTTGCTCTTCGACCCAACTTAGATGATGGACAGTCCCATTTGTTTTCTACTCCAATTCATAATAGCAAGTGAGCTAAATCTTATAATTCAAATTTTAAGTATAATTGTAATTATCCAGTTGAATTTATTTTTAATTTAATTAATTCATATTTATTTAATTGATGTATAATTAAATTAGGTAATGTTTAATAAATTTAGAGTAAGTTTAAATTAGATATGAATTAATTTAAGTTATTTTAATTGATAATTGTAATCGATATTTTTATTATTAAATTAAAGTGAATTTCCAATTCTAATTTTAGTATCTTCTAAAATTCCCAAAGATGTAAAAAAAAATCTACTATTAGTTTTCAGAACTAAGTAACTAAACTTTATTTTTATTTTTTAACTCTTCTTTATTCAGTATTTAAATATGAATTTGCAAATAAATGCTATTGAATTTTGCAATTCAAACACGCGTTTCTTGTCACTGTGGTCAAATACCAGCTCCGAAAAAAATAGTTGGGTCAGTTGGGTATACCTGCTCCAAAAATGGCTGGTATAATTCGGTCATGTATTCCAACTGAGTTGGGTCTTAGGTCATCATCTCTATTGGATCTGTGACCCAATTGACATGATGGTCAGTCCAATTTGTTCTCTACTCCTATTCAGAATAGCAATGACGTTAAACCTTCAGTTTCAAGTTTTTTTTTTAATTATCCAATTAAATTTAATTGCAATTTATTTATCCAAAACGGAAAAGCGTAAGAAAGCGATGAAAAATATCGTAATCACATTTAATGATAAGAGCGAGAAAAATAAAAATATTTTGATGGCGAACAGTCGTTCTCAATGCAAAAATAAGAAAATAAAAATGTAAAAAGAAATAATGAAAGAAAGAAGAAATAATATAAGACGAAATAAATTAAAGAAGAAAGAAGAAATATAGAAAGACAACATAATATAAGAAAGATATAGATGCAAATCAGCATGAGAATATTAACCGATACTAAGAACAAAAGGAAACAAAACTAAATACAAGACGTCCTTTCTTTAATATGGTGATAAGGCAGCTATTACTAATATTTTATCATTATTTAAACATGGATAATACTTTAATACTTGCGAAGAAATGCTATTAGATTTTGCAAATCAAATATGTGTTGTGTCATTGTTGTCAGATAGTAGCTAAAAAAAAGGTCATCTGCCATAGCCTACCATTGCTCTTGAGAGTTAAATAACAAGGTATCATAGCAGATAAAAATGAAATAAGTGAGGTGAAACTTTAATCTTTTCTCTATTATTTTAAACCTTACAGAATTAAAGCAAAAAAAAAAACGAAAAAGAAGAGCGAGGAAAAATAACAGGAAAAGTAAATAACACAGAATAACAAATATAGCGAAAAATAATAAGAAAAAGAACAACCGGGATACAAAAAAGAAGAAGAATTGAAATAGTCCGGCATATGATAATCCAAAGTTGCTGTTTTTGGCATCCGACACGATGATTCAGATGCAACATAAAGAAGGATAAAGATCACCCAAAGCTATTGATTGAGCTTAGGGCGTCGAATTGACGTTTCAGTTGCCGGGTCTTTTTTACAACTGTTGCGGTGGGGATCGAACCCTGGGCCACGGATTGCCAAGCAGAGCATAAATTCATTATGCTAGAACAGCGTTATAAAAGACAGACATACAACTGTCGATTCAGACTTTTGTTATAGCATGCAGAAATGCAAGTTCAGCAACGTTGCCGCAGACAGGGCTGAACTCGCATCCTCTGTTTTTTAAAGAATAGTATTATTACCGCGCAGTACTACGCTATTAACGTAGTACCGCAGTATTACTGCGCAGATAAACATGAAATAATTAAAGTGAAATTTTATCTATTATTTTTTTTATTTTAAACCTTACAAATTACATATAGCAAAAAGTTAGAAAAAAAATCAAAATATTAATGCGTACAGGAAAATAACACAAAACGTTTAAATATAGCATAAACAACACAAAATAAGACAAGAAAAACCACAAAAAAAACACAAATTCTATGCAAAAAAAGGAAAAATGAAAGAAACTTGAATATGATGATTCAGAAAAATCATAGAGAAACATAAAGTAAAAGAAGAGAAACTTCATTTATTATTTTTTATTATAAGCCTTACAAATTAAAAAAAAAAAATCATAATGAAAAAAAAAGAAAAAAAAAGATTAAACAGTTACCGCGTAGCCTACAAGTAGATAGCAGTGCTTCCATTCCACTAGTGTGGGAATAAAGTATGTAAGTGCAAAAAAAAGAGTAGAATTAAAATAGAACACAATCCGGAAGTAAGTATGCTATCGTGCTTACTATTTGAACAGGAACGTTAACAAAATTGATTCTTACGCTATATTACCAGTGTTTCTACTTTAAATTTTTTCAATCCCTTAAAGACTGGTGGAAAATCCCTAGAAATCTTTATTTTCAATACCAAAATCTATAAGTTTCCCCATTTCCTGACTTTTTTCCAAGTTACAAGTTAAGCCTTATTAGGCTGACTTTTAATACCATTTGTTCAAGACGACTTTTGCAACTCAAGACCTTTTACGTGTAACAAAATATCTTCTTTTGACGTTTAAAACGTCAAAACGTGTTTGACGTTTGACGTTTAAAACGTGTTTTGTATTTATCGACTAGTTAAGTTCGGTTTTGATTTATAGATTCGGGGTCCAGATTTCAAATCCTGTACCACATGAATATATTTTATTTATTTGTTTTTTTTTCCATTATTTCTAATTTTTGCAACACCCTTGTTTTTATTTGAATTGGTAGGAAGGATTAGCATGAATGATATCCAATCGGTCGCTTTTTCACGCATTATTTTTATTTTGACTTTTTTTTTTTATATTGAGTTGTTAACTTTAAGCAGAGTATAGTAGCAAAAATTGATAACATAAAGCTTGATTTAAGGACAGCGCCTGCATTTTGATCCTTTGTATTATTCGATTTTAACTAGTGTAGACTACTACCTGCCTCCCAGTTTTCCAGATAATTCTCAACGTTGAGGCACTTTAAACTGTATTCAAAAAAATTTAATCAGAATTACCAATTAATAAAGTTTAAGAGAAAACACCAAAAGCTAAGATTAATACCCCGAGTCAGCGTTGTCGTCGCCATCCCCATAGTCTTTCCCAATGCCTAAAAAAGCCACGCATTTGGACGCAGTCGCATCTGATTTGACGGACTTCATTTTTTTTCTTTAAACACTCGGTGAACGTAGGTAGGCCTTAGCTTCATCCCATACTTGACAGAAATCGTCGCAGCCAAAGTTACGTTTTTGAGCCTATTCCTTTTTTCATTTCTACTGTTTTCAGAATGCTGAAAAGTCTTTCCACAACAACATTTGAGCCGGTAAGTCCAAAAATAAACCGAATGACATGAAGAACGCATAGTGAATTTTAGCACTCTTTTTGGCGTTTTGATGGATGCCACCCAATTCCAAAAATCAAACCTTCAGTCCTTCCCCGTTGGTTATTTTGTTTCAAATTTCGCGGGTCTATCCAAGTCCGACAAAAACTAGAACGTTTGTCAATCGCTTTTACGGAAATACCGCAGTTGTATCCAAAATTCCTATTTCCGTAACAAAAATCCATAGGCTCAGCAAGGAAAAAAGGGGAAAATCCAAATTTAAAGTAGAAATAAAGTACTAAAGTAGGTCTAAAAAAATTAGAGGAGAAACATTCAAAATAAAGTAGTCTACTCTAAAATATAGTAGAATTGGAAGCACTGTAGATAGCACCAAAAGTTTGAACAGTGCAAATAGCACAAAATAGCATAAAAAAAATTATGTGCAAAAAAAAGAAACAAAAAAAAGTTTGAACATACCAGAAAATAACTCCTAAGTCTAAATAGTGGAAGTAACACAACATAGTGACAATATAAAAAAGTAAAATGAAAGAAACTCACATCTGATAAACTAAAGTTGCTGTCTTTAGTATGATGATTCACACACAACATAAATCCAGATAAACCACTGTACAAAGTCGTTTATATTCAGTCTTGTGCTGAGTTGGTACCAGTTTTTTATCTTTCAAACTATGGTTATAAAAAATAAAGGCAAAAAATCAGAGAGAAAAAAAAAGACAAAACACATACTAGAAAATAGCGCAATAATTGAATAACAAAGGATAATACACACACAAAAAAAAACGTTATACAAAAATAGAAAACGAATGAAACTCACATCTGATGAACTAAAGTTGCTACTTTCCGATATGACATTTATATATATATATATATATATATATATATATATATATATATATATATATATATTTTTTTTTTTTTTTTTTTTTTTTTTTTTTTTTTTTTTTTTTTTTTTTTTTTTTTTATATATATATATATATATATATATATATATATATATATATTGCAAAGATGAAGCCAAGTTTTGCGTTCAAGAGAAATCTGACTTGTTTACCCGTGAAAAAATCTAAAGTCGCTTATGTTTATAAGTTCTCCGGAGTATCTCGGCCCGGCTTTGTATAATTGCTCAGATAGGGAATGATCTTACTGTATATTATTTACATACAGTGATTGTAACCAAAACCCTAAAATAAAATTTTGATAAAAATAAATATCTAAAAAAGTAATTGGTCACCCAGTTTCCGCCACCTGGTGCATTTCTCGGAGTGCCACGCGCTCTGCACATTTCCGCCATGCCTAGCATGGCTCCACTACGCGTGACACAGTCCTCTAAACGTGTGCATAGTTCTACCGCGTATAGCCGACTTTTACCACGATTGGGAAGCGCCACCTGATGTATGTGATTTCTAAAAATAGACGGATCCTCTTCAAAAGGATCTCTAGGATTAAGCTGGGTCCTCTCCCTCATATAGGGAGGGTCTTCTCCCTAAGTAAAGAACATCGTTCTTTACTTAGGCAGCGCGATTGCGCTGCCTATAATAATTTTTTTTTTAGTTAGGCACTAATTAAGATTAACTGTAAAGATTGGTTGGTTGATGGGGGTGACCCCCATCATATACAGAATAATTTGTGTATGTTTAAAGTTTCAATATCGCTCTTAACTTCTATTTAAAAAGCCTTGTTTTTTTGTTGTTTTTTTTTATCTATTTTGGACGGCAAATTTATATTGCATATTTAAAAGCTATACATGCTTGTGCATGGAGGGGAAGAAGTGGTTCCCCGTCATAATAATTCGCCTTTCTCGCCCATAAGATATTAAAGATGATAACCCAAAATCCTTTGTCTTTCACCCTCCTCCGATAACAAATGATTTTACTTGCTTTTTCTTTTGGTTGAGCTAGTGTGTACCTACAAAGAATAGTATATATTCAATATTCAATATATAATATTGAGTATTCAATATATAACTTTTTATATATTAAATATATTCAATATTCAATAAATATTTAATATATTTTATATATTTAATATATAATATTCATTTTTTAAATATTCAATATATAATTGAAAAACACCTTTTTTTCCACAAAAAAAATCCAAAAAATTTAAAACCATTTATGTCTATAGAATTTTTTTTTGAAGTTTATTATATTTTTGTCTTTAGTCGGTTATAAAAGACTGGTGTCTATATTTTATTTTCGAATTGGCTATAAGAAGGTGGTGTCAGTTTTCTCTTATTGGCGTGTTTTTTGCCCTCTATGGAGTCTCTTGTCGTCTAACAGGGGTCAATTGATAGTGGTAAATAGCATCAGGTTAATTTTTTTTATTGTTTGATTAATTTTTGTATTTATCCTTTTTTTGGGACAATGGATCCCGTTGGGGAGAGGGGGCGCGTGTGTGTCTACTTTCGCGTTTTTGTTGTTGTACATATATTGTTGATAAACGAACTTGAATTTGAAAAACGAGGATTGTTGTTAAGTGAAGTGTTAGAATATATGGTTCCCCTAGGCCAATCAATTCAGGCCAACATTACACTCTTTTATACCAAGATACAAGTCAAAGTAAGACAGTTCCTAGATTCCTATCCCAGATAAAGGAAGACACAAACTTGAGGGGGAAATATTGTCCTAACCATAGTCGCAATTTAAAACAATAGTTTTTGTACGTAGAAAAGTTATCTAAAAATGGAAATAAGAAAAGCATACCAAGATATATGGCCTCGTTAGCGAGTTAACATTCTATTAATTTAACCTACCGGTCTTGAAGTCATAATGCAAAAAGGAATATTTCCCTAGAATTAATAAAAATAATGGGAATTTTCTCAAGTGGTCGAGTTCAGCCGCCGAATATTTAGCACGCTCGCAAGCAAAAGATCTTTGGTGCCTATTATTTAGTTTGGGAGGAGAGTTACTGGTGCCTCTGTGTCCAAAAGTCCAAACAAATTCATGGATATCTGAATTCCAAACAAAAGTCCAAAAGTTCAAATGGATATCTAGAGGAATCGAGAGTGAAACACAGAAACTGTCAGATGATACGTCACCAACACGCATAGCCCTCCCGACTGAGGGCAGGGTATCAGAAGATGGTTACCTGCTATGTGGACCTTTTTAGTCCTTATGCAAAAGCTAGTTTTTGTTTTGGTGGAGTCCACACACAAAATAGACATTATTCGCTCACTGCTTGTCAATTCCTCTCCATGGGGTAATTTTCGGGAATTCATTCCAATTAATGTGCAAATATGTATGCTAAGAGGATTTTATAGTATATAAGTTGGTTTATGTTCTATTTTCTATATATCTATGTAGGAAAATAATCCAAAAATGAAGAAAGATAAACAATAATATGATAAATAAATTGAAATGAAATAATATTCAAAATCAAACAAATAAATGCCCTATGTTAGGATTAACTAATAAAGTTGAGTCTTAATAACACGTATTTCATTTCTGGATATTGTATTTCAGATTTGAAATGAAATGCAATGCATTCTTCTTCTTTCTTTTTTACTTTGCTTCCAGATTCGTTATTTAACTATATATTTTTATTTTAATCAGTGGCGAAACATTAATTTCCATTTCATTTCATTTCAAACAAGAATTTACTGCATTCCAACCTATATCTAATTAAATAGTTCTTTCTGTCTTTCCCATGAAATTTATATATACATATATGATTTGAATGGTTCATATTTAAGAAATATTTCAGTGTTTCAGATTTAAATTAACAAACTTCACCCAAGTCTTTTTTTTTATTATTAATGGTTACACTTTGTTATCTAAAAATTTTCTTTTAATTGAATACAGTTGTTAGAGTGCAGTTATAAAAATTATCAGTCATAAAAATTTGTATTATTTGACCAGCTTTCATATTTATCAATATTTGAAATTATTCATTTGTCACAATTTTTTATTTTTGTCTAAGACAAGTAAGAGATTTTTAAACTAAAATTACCAAAATTCAGCATAATGGTGCTTCACATTGCTAAGTAAAGTGATGTGAAGCAAAAAAGCAAATTAACGCTATAAGGTAAAGCAATAACTAAAATAAAGCAGTGAAGCAAAATTAACACTGCTTCAAGCATTAACACCCCAAATTAACCTCAGAATTAACACCCCTTTCACACTAAAAAATGACGTTCGGTTTTTCTGGGCCAATAGACCACATAAGAGGAACATGTTCCATTTTCAAGTCGAATTTTCAAGTCGTAAATTCAGAAAAAATAAATACTTATGCTCAGTTCAGAAGAAGTGCAAAAACCTTATATTGATGAAATATAAAAAAACAACAACTACATAATACATCCTAGGCCGTTTTCCATTGTTACTAAATGCATTCCTGGGAATTTTGGGAAATTTGGAAATATATATATATATATATATATATTGAGGAGTTTCATCCGTAGATTTTTTTTTGTTTGAGGGGGGGAGGAATTCATCACAATTACTTTGTGCTTTAGTTTAAACTGCTTGTGATGACAAGTTGCAAGTAAAGAACGTTATGTGTCTATTGTAACCACTGTATATAAATAATATACAGTAAGACCACGGCTCAGTGATGTTTAGCTACTACAAGCTTGGTGTGTATAAAAGCTCCACCCATATATTCGTACGGTCTGCCGTCAGCGGTCCAGTTTATATTACCCTGGAACACGTATTTTCGCAGAAACTTTCTCAAAATGCCTTTGAAACCAACTCGAGACTTCGAAACCTACTTGTAATTTCTACTTGTAAAAAGATCATCTAATAATAAAGGAATTTTGAACCTATGTGGCGAAAATTGATTTAATGTGGTATAAAATTGCAGAAAACGCCCCTTACTTGTGGTTTGCCAATTAAAATAAAATGCAGTGTCTTCGTATACAAGATGCTGTTTTAATACGAATCTTTTTACAAGATTATGACTTCGGCATACATACGCAGTTGCTTTTAAGCGCCCTTCGGCGTGGTCTGTCTAGTTCTATTGTCGTAACTCTTTTTGTGGGACTCGTGCTTTTTTTGTGGGTCATCTACTGCAGTTTTTATTCTTGTATATGAAGGGATTAGGCAGGGAGTTATCAGCTCCCCTTCCTTACGCAATAATAATGTTGTTGAGCAGCAGAAGGTTCGATTACAGAGTTGGGTGTTTCGTGGAATGCATATTATGCTATCGAATTATGCTAATGATATCCGGAATCCTAACAGATCGTTTTCCCGATTCGAAATTTTTGTTCTCGACTGGCAAATACATATCATAACAATGGTCTTTCGCTTAATGGGAGTAAAAGTGAAATGCCTGAGATTGACCCCAGTTTTCAACTGGGTCTTGGCTTGCCGGCAAAAAATGTAGAGATGTGGGAGCGGAAATCAGTAGTTCTTTCTAGGAATTCCCCACGAAGGAAAATGAAAAATTTACCAGGAACTCTGTATCTACCGACGTTATAAATAGAAAATTGGGTTTTTATGTTTACTATTATATATTAAACAGTTTGTAGTAATGAACTACAAGTAAGAGGACGCTCATGATGGCAATAATTGAAATTAAAAAAAGGGGAGTTTTAATAACGACAGACACATACGAAGAGTTGGCTTTTTATAGTTTAACGAGTTGATAAAATTCGTTAAATTTAAAATTATCCGCAAAAATATACCAGCCTGAAAAAATTTGCACCCTCTACAAGTTCAAATCATTTTAACGAAAATCACATAATTGAATTTAGCATATCAGGAAAATCCATTTTATAGGTTTGCATCCATAAAAATTGTATGGGATCGGGACCGAGATCGGGATTGTAACGGGATCGGGACCAAAGCTACACTTAAGAATTTATATTTGAGTCTTTAAAAATGGACATAACAACTCCAGTCTTTCATGGGCATAAATCCTTCGGTGGCTTAATCCAATGGTGGCTATTGGTTGTCTGTAATGGAATCTTTGAATTGCTAAGAACATGGATTAACTAGATTTCTATACTTTTCAAGATTAAATTCGAAAGAGTTAAGAAATTTACTTTGATTTTCCAGACCATTCTAAAAAAATTGGCTTGGGGTCTTAGGGTCTGTTCTCGTCGATACATTGCTACCTCCCTCCAGCCCCTTTTTACCACTCATTGTGTAAAGTTCATTCTACTAATTATGAAAACCCTATTTGAAAAGTATTTTTCATTTGATTCCTTAAAAATACTTGTTCCCTGCATTACTAAAATGAATTTAATAAACCATCTTGCCTGAGTTTGACCCCAGTTCTCAACTACCCTCTACCGCTTCTGTTTGGCTCAGTAATTAGGATCGAATCACTTCTAGTACTATTACTTATATGGGCCGTCCGATTGCGTTAAATCTTAAATCGACTCGTTTGACTTTTGTTCAGTATTTTGTTGAAAAATTTCGTCGTAGCTACGGACTCCTGGTCGGTAGTAAATTGTTGTTTAACTGGTTTTCACTTGCGCGCCTCTACATTCCGTCGTTATCTCCCTTATTGCCAATCCTGTCGGGATGAATCCCTCCGATCTTGTTATTATAAATATTATAAGTAGCTTCTTAATCTCCCGCCATGGACCAGAAATTCCAGAATAACAGCAAAATATGGAGCGCAAATATGGAGCAAAATATTTGCTCCAAAATATGGAGCATAATATTTGCTCCAAAATATGGAGCATTCTTGCGTCTTTGAAAGACGGAATAAATTTAGAAGTACGCTTGCTCCGAACCGTGGTTTTTTACATGTTTGTTTCTTGAAGTGTATTTGTTTTGTTTTAGTTGAATCCCTGGAAGATCTTCTTCTCTGTTTGTGGTGCATGTTGTATTTCACTATCCTCTTTATTTACTCTTACTCTGTTAACTCATTTTTAAAATTGGGAAATAAATCTCATTCATTCATAGGAAGTTTTAAATGTGTGATATAATTTTATATATTCGGGTCTTTTAGTTTTTATTTTTCAAAAATTTTTAAGAAAAATGTGATCTATCGGAAATTTCTAAGAAAAATGCGCAGATGGTAAACGGCTGATTTCGGACTAAAAATAATCGGAATCCAACCAACGAGCATAACTTTAAAAAAAGCTTTTTAGAATCAAAATGGAATAAATTTTCAAAATGAATATATTATTTGTTCTCTTGTTTTTGTACTGTTTTTGATTCATATACAGTTGAATTGAATTGACATTTTGAATTGAGGTTATCAAGTATTTTGCAGTAGGTTGCATATCAAGATATGGCTAGTTGTAGACAGAGAAAAGCCAAGACAGATAGTCCGAGTAATTGAGAGGCAAATGTTTAAATGGCTGGGGTACGGGTAACTTCTTCAGAGTTAAACTTTTTGAACCAACAGTTTAAATGTCTTACAAATACAAAGTTCATAACTATATCTCTCTCTGATGGAATTAACCAGATACTGAAAACCCTCATATCTGCTTGAAATAAAGTTTATGGGGAGGGGGGATTATAACCTGCTTTTATATTCATTTTCAGGGCGAAAACAATGAATTTCTATTCCTCTCTTCTCTTGAAAAAGAGGTAGTAAAGCCTTATGAAAGATACTCTTTATATAGTGCTTATAAGTGTTTATGAATTTCTTTTTCCATACTCCTTTAAGTGCATTTTTGTGTGTTTAGGGGGTCCAAATAAATTATATATATATATATATATATATATATATATATATATATATATATATATATATATATATATATATATATATATATATATATATATATATATATATATATCATCATTTTGCTTTCATTTATCTCTTTGCTTTCGCTTTGCAAATATGGATTTCGAAATTCGAAAGGCCTGCTGCGAAAGATTGAAAAAAGAAGAACAGCAACAAAAAAACTTTCCTGGTTGTTTCTCTAACCTGCCCATAGAGAAGTGAAATTCCAACTCCACAGTGCATATGGATCCTGAATTAGCTTTTTTTATATAAGTAAAAATTGAGATACCTCAAAGATGCCTGTGGAACCTCATATGAGATATCTTTTTACTTCATCGATTTTGCTTTAATTTCATGTAAATGGTCCTTTTCGAAATCTGAAAGGCCTGCTGCAAAAGATAAAGAAAGGGTAATTAATTTCCAATAACAAAAGAAAAATACTTTTTAATCTGATTATTTATCTTAACTGCCCAAAAAGAGGTTAAACCTCACTCATACATCATGAATGAAGTGTTCTAATTTCCAAAGCCAAAGATGAAATTCTCGTCCTCTCTCCTTTGAGAAAGAGGGAAAACCTAGTAAAAGAGGTTCGTTTGTTTCTTTTATTCTGCTTTTATTTTGTGTCTGCTTTCAATTATTGTAAAGATGGATATTAAAATTTGAAAGGCCTGCGATTTTACCTCTCAATATCTACTCTAGCAATCATCCAAGCCCTTTTTTATTCAAAAGAACTGCAACCAAAATAACTTTCTATTTCAGAATGATATTGATTTTCTCTTTCATAACCTCTCGAAAATGAAAGCTCTATATCAGCACCTTCTATTCTATTCTATGAAATGAGGATTTCTGAGGATTTTTGTCAAAAATGACACACTTGTCTTCCTTGACTGAAGATTGAATTTTTTTCTACCTAGAATGGAAAGTCTGGCTTTCTATTTATGAAAGAAAGGCAGGAAATCTACAATAAAGTAATTTTTATTATCGAAAAATAAGTGTTGGGCATAACGTGGATTAACGCTGGATTACATAGAAACGTCATAATGGACCACGATTCGGTCCATAGCTTTCGTCACGAATTCGTAACATTTTCAGTATCACAGCTGAAGCTGGCTTACCTCACAGACATTGGGCCACTTTTAGATGAATGTCCTGTATGTGGTCTTCAAGTCAATAACACATGTTACTCAAGTGAACCAAGTTACAAGTGAAGAGCCCCCACTGTGACGTTTTCCCACAGGACCGTCTTGGATAAGTGGTTGGCACGCTGGGTTGGGTATCCTTTGTCCGAGGGGCACGGGTTTGATTCCTGGCGTGGCCGGTTTTTTGGTTTGCGACGGGAGTTGGTGGTGGGACTCTGCTGAACTCAACCAGAGTCAAACCAGCTCTAAATGGGTACCTGATGAAATCTGGGGAATGTAAGCAGGAAGGGTGTGCGGTAAGCACAAGATGGCTGGCCCCAACCACCCATTGCACTTCCTGGCTGAAGGGCCGCAAAACGGAGATCAGCACCGCCGGTTTGGACCTTCAGGGTAGTCCCGTTATACTTGCTTACTTACTTTTTTTACCCACAGGTCAAACCGAGTATCCCCTCCACCCGCTGGATACAGCCCCGCCCTCCAGTATTTGCCCCGAAATAGATTTTCGAGGCATATTATTGTTGCAAGTTCAAAAATACTTGCAGATTATGTATACAGTCTACCCAATAGGATTACCATAGGTCAAACCGAGTACCCCCCTCCCCCCACTGGATGTAGTCCAGCCCTCCAGTATTTGGCCCGAAATAGATTTTCTTTGTCAAACCGTGTACCCCCTCCACCCACTGGATGCAGCCCAGACCTCCAGTATTTGGCCCGAAATAGATTTTCTAGGCATATTCTATTGTTGCAAGATAAAAAAATACTTACTGATTATGTATACAGTCTACCCAATAGGATAACCATAGGTCAAACCGAGTACCCCCCTCCCCCCACGGGCAGCAGCCCAGCCCTCCAGTATTTGGCCCGAAATGTATTTTCTAGGTCAAGCCGAGTACCCCTTTCCCCCTGGATTCAGCCCAGCCCTTCAGTATTTGGCCCGAAATAGATTTTCTAGGCATATTCCATTGTTGCAAGATAAAAAAAATACTTACGGATTATGTATACAGTCTACCCAATAGGATAAGGAGCCTTCTACATAACCTTCTACTAGCAACAGAATTATTTTATGGAAAGAAAGTGTTTTTACGTCGCCTAAAAATATGTGCCAAGAAGTTTCTTCGAAGAGGCTTTCATCAGACCAGTTTTAGGGTACGTTTTTCCTGTATGATACCTTCAAGCCCATAGCACAGGTTACTTAAGTGAACAACTTGAATTATCATGGTTGCCCCCATAACGGACCCAAGCCCATAATAACCAAAATTTCAATAGTGTGTTATAAAGAAGGAAAAAATGCGAGCACAGTAATCAATGCTGCTTCTCAGCTGTTTTTCTCTCTCCTTCTCTGTAGGTTACTCCTCCGTATTTTCTCTACTATTTCGATTTTGGGTATTTAGTTTTAAGTTTTTACATTAGAAGCTCTAGTGTCTGACAAATAGAATTACTATGAAGACAAAAAGAAAATTTAAAATAAAAGAAGAAATTCAACCTAAAAAAAACGAACAAACAAAATCAAATACCGTTGCATTTTTTTTTGTAGATTATATTTCATAATCTACAGATTATGTATTTCATAATATGTAATCATAATATATATGTCATAATCTACAGACAAGACTATAATATATTTCATAATCTACAGAAATATACTGTATTATTTTTCAGACTAAAACGCTCGTTGTTTGATATTTTATATATATATATTTTATTATATAGATATGTTTGATATTTTAAAAAATACCCTGGTATAATAAGTAGAATGAATGTTTATCCCTTTTTCCAGGTTAAGTATTCAACCGGTCCAAAGACCCCCCTCAATTGTCCACGAGGACCAGGAGCCTGCCCGTCCACCTGCCTCGTTAACCTCGTTACAATCCGTGATACAACTGAATCAGTCTGGCAATAGAAACCGTTTAGTGGAAGATTTAAACTGGGAGGAACACGCGGGAAACGGTATCAACCTGTCTGGTGGCAATGGCATCACTCATTTTGACACAGTTGATTCCGTCCGAGCGGATAGCTACAGACCCCTGACTGAGAGTGCAAAGCAAGAGCAAAATGTTGAAGTTGTGCCTCTAGCTGTTACAACAGCCTCACAGCCTATTCTCTTGCTTTCACCGCCTGAAACTTTGTACATTTTCCAGCCATCAACTGGGTCACGTGACTCACCCACTCAGCCTCAAGCCCTTCTTAGACCGGTGCCGATTAATACCAGCCGTTTGAGAAGAAGTGATACTGTGATCTCAAAGCAATTGCATGACTCCGGGGGGAAGGAGACTCTACCCCGTGGAACGCCACCTGAGCCAACTTCACAAATCACTCCTCCTGTCTCCAATCCAATAGCAACAAGGACCAAGTCCCTGTGGCATATTGGGTCTGAAAATGATTATTCAGGGTATCCAGGTCTGGATGCTATCTCGGAAAAATATAGACAGAAAGCTGCCATGACTGAAGATAAAAATGATTTGCCCCCTCCTACTAATTTACTCCCTATAATTCAGGCACCTGGGACTGACTCGGAAAATGACATATCATCACAAGACCAGGATAAAGATAATATAGGTACATATTTTTTGCTCTTTATTTTCTTTAACTATGAGCCCCTCCTCCTTTTACTATGAGCCCCCCTCTCGCAATCCTCGACGTGCCATTGTATATAAGTTATAATATAGATAAGAACAATTTCATTTTTGGAAAATTAATATCGTTTTGAAAGGTTATTCCTCAGGATTTTTCTAAATTAACACTACTATGTTTAAGGCATTTAATGAAAAATGGAAACATTATCGGTTCTACGTCGCTCAGAAACGTAAATTAGGACTTCCTCCTCGTATGATTTTAGCGCAATTTTGTTAGAACTGCCAACATTGTACGACTGTCCAATGGTTTTGAAATTTTTTGTGTCCAAAAACAGCGAGAACAAGCTCTCCTCACTACAACTGTACCATAACCTCAGGAACTTAAGCTGTAGAGGGACTTCATGTTTTAATTTTTAATTAATCTGAATTTGTTTTAACTTTGGTAAGAAAAAAGTGTATTATAAATACATTAAGAATCGGAGAAAATAAGAGATGGGAGGATATCAATCAAACCCGCTGCTTATTCAGTTTGAAAGATTATACATATATATATATATATATATATATATATATATATATATATATATATATATATATATATATATATATATATACATATATATATATATATATATATAAAAAAAAAAAAAAATATATATATATATAAATATATATATAAAAATATATATATATATATATATATATATATATATATATATATATATATATATATATATATATATATATATATATATAATGTATATAAGACTCGGGATTAAATTAGTTAATATTAAATAACTGAAGTTGAAATATCACGCGATTAATGTATTTTTAAAAGCCAAGACCGTCTGTGTATTTAAAACAGTTGATCTTAAGTGCCAAGGACAGTGAAAATGTAACCTGATTGTTCTAATAATTTAACTGAAAACTTAATGAACCATATATATCTTAAAAAATTATACAAAACTGATAATTTAATTTTTAACGAAAAAAATGAAGTTATCTAGTTTTTGGTAATAACAGGCAGGCAATTTGACAGAAAAAACGATAGAGACAAATCAGTAAAAAGCAAGCCAAGAACTTTGAATGCCAAACAGAGTAAGAAAGTTTACTTTTTCTTTGAAAGTGTTCATGTCCTTGGGGCTCAATATATTTCTAATGTTTTAATTTGTACAAACAAAAAGTATTAGCAAAATTGACTAATTAGTTTTGCTTCTTTATTTTATGACTTAACATGGCAACACTGTCGAAAATGAGGTGTTGCTGTTGCAGTTTCATGATTTTGATACGACAAAAAGACAAGTTTCAGAATACCTCGCTCTTCAAATATGGATAGATTTAAAATGACCTAGGGGGCCAATCTTAATGTTTTTAATATTTTTTTTTAACTATTTCTTTCATTTTTTATGTTTTCTTTTGAAATATTTTTAGTTTGAAGTCCTTGTCACTTCAAAGACTAAAAGATTTTTCTCTTGATTAACTGTGTCTCGATTAAATATTTTATATTTCTCGATGATCGATGAGTCATTTATAATAAATTTTATTCTGTGTGTCCTATGTTGGTTTTATGTCTTATATCAGTGCCCTTAATATCTTAGAACTGGTGTTGTTATTTTTCTTGCTTGTTGGCTCTTTGTTTTGCTTGTTGGCTATAACAGAAGAAGAAAAAAGGAAAAGATGGCTTGGAATAATTTCAGGATGCTCAGGATGTAAAGTTTTTTTTTATCCTGGTAAGGTGGATTACACTGAAATGCTATAAAAATGAAACAAAATCAACTTAAAGGATATAAATCTGGCTACGACCTTTTTCACTTTGTGCAAAAGAGTTTACTTTATTAAAAAAATAAAAAAATAAAATAGTAAGATGAGTGTAACTCAGGGTTGGAACCCAAGACCCTGGGACATTCTTTCCGCCATGATGATTTTTTTCTTATCCTAGTAAATTTTATTTCTGCTGTAAGGATGCGAATTGAGGTTTATTTGAACTCGGCGATTTAACCTATTAATTTTAAACTTTTTAAAAACTTTTTTACATGCAAAGAATGGTTCGCGTAGCACAGGTACCGATCTGCTTTTGACCGGGAGTTCCATTTGACCATTTGACAATTGTCTCCATTTGACCGGGAGTTCCATTTGACCATTTGACAATTCTCTTCGTTTGACCGGGAGTTCCATTTGACCATTTGACAATTCTCTCCATTTGACCGGGAGTTCCATGCGGACAAATCTTCTGACGCTTCCCGTGTTTTCTCCCAGATTTCTCAAGGTATCCATTTGGAGCTGGGTCGACTCTGGCTGAGCTCGCAGAGTCACACCGCTGGCCCCCGTTTCAAACCAAATAATCAGCGACACCAAGATTCGAAACCCTGCCAGTACGGACACAGTATTGTAAGTTCAGCGCGCCAACCATTTTTAAAGCAATTTAAATACAATTTAAAGTAATAATCATACACTTATTTGCTACTATAATCTTTTCATGGTGTTATAGGTCGATAACGATTCAGTTATATTCATATACTTATAGTTATATTTATATAGTTATTATATAGTTATTATAGTTATTATATAGTTATTATTATATAGTTATATTATTATATAGTTATTATAGTTATTATATAGTTATATTATTATATAGTTATTATAGTTATATTCATATACTAATGATAATCGAAAAATAGCCGAGCATCAAAAAGAATTGTACTTCAAAAATATAAAATTTAAAAGTTTGCAACTTTCTTAAGGAAAAATGTCTTTGACCCACTCTCGGGAAGTTTACCCTTTATCCCCCTCTCACCAATGTAAGTATGTCTAGCTTCAGTGTTAACAGTAAGGGCATGAAGCGGCTGCTACTCTGCTCTAAGGGCTTGAAGCGGCTGCTACTCTCCTCGTAGTTTCGGTATAGGGTAAAAGTTGCTATTATGTAATTTTAGTTATGTATTTATTTGCTGATGAAACAACAAAAATGGAACAGGAAATAAAATATGCTTAAATAAAACTACTGAGGAGCTTAGGCCTAAAAAGAACATATAATTTATCATGTAACAAATGTATAGTAAGAATATTCAAACATGTAAGAACTTTTCAAAAGGTCAGACTGGGACGGATACATGATTTATGTTTGGGGGGACACCAACGAAACTTGGAGCCCATCATTAGTATTTTTTCCTCCGTCCCTTGTTTATTGCAATTTTCGATATTCTGCGGGGGGCGCGGGCACATGACCCTGTTCCCCTCCTGATCCCTTGACAAAGAATTGGTCTAAGAAAGGCAACAGACAGGATGATGAAAAATTCGAAAGAGCAATGATAAATTGCTTTCTTTTGCCTGAAGGGGAAGCAAGAATTTCTGTTAGAGTGATTTCACAATCCAATCTAAAGCTTTTCCATATTATCAAAAAAAAAAAACTAGTACCTTGAGACCTAAGCATTTCTAGTCCGTAGCGAAACCTGATGAAAAATCGAAACGTTTACAAAATTGACAAAAGAATTAGATGATATTTTGTTTATTTTACTTGGTAGTTTAGGGGCGTGTTCCAAGAGGAAGAAATTGACCCTAAGGAAATTATTTTTAAGACCCACTTTGGTCTAAAATTAATTCAGCTGGGTTCAAGCACGAGTTCCAGGGAACTTCGATTTTTTAAACAAAATTTGTAGAGCCGCTAATTGCTTAGTGATAAGCAGCGTGTCTTTGCTGGTATACAAAACAAGAGAAGATAACGAGAAGATTTGTGGAGACAGCTAATAACACAGTTACTACAACCTAATCGGATAATTTGGCTCTATATACAACAGCCGTCAATTAGCAAAATACAATGTAAACTAAATGAAGAGAAAACAATTTTTCTGAAAAAAAGCGTGTCTATAAAATGAAATTGATTTTATATATATATAATAAAAAAATATCGAAGAAATTTTTTGAGCAAGTTCGTTTTATTTTTATTTTCACGCAGTATTCCGCTGATTACGGCTTTGTTTTACCTTATCAGACCTTTGAGAAGATACTACTGCTAATAGGTTACTCCTAAAAGCAACTGATCAACAGACCCTTTTTCACGGATTCCGTCGGGGAGCTCCTCTACTCTTATGAGTTGACTGGATGAACTTCACACAACCCAATTGGTCGTTTCCCAAAATCTTAATTATGTCTGCTTTGACTGCTGGTTCATTTTTTTGGAGGGGGAGGGGCTCTAATCACTGCATGGTGAGCGGAATTTATTCATGGAATTCGAAAGCTAGTGTATGCCTGCTCGAAAAGCGTGCATTACTCTAATTCTTCAGTTCAGTATTTAATTGAATTGATTACTTTTTTTTTTACAAAATCTGCAAGGAACCCTTCGCTATGAAACGCAGAAGCCCTATTACCAACAGGTGATTTTCTCTTGATTGAATTTTTGTCCCAGGGTAGGAATTTAATAAATAAATATGGCTTAAAAATAATAAAATTAATTAAGTTTGGCATTCATTTTAGAATACCAAGGTTCTGACGCTCCTCATTCACATTTCTATCCTTGGACTTGTCGCCTCGCTTTTTTTCGAATAGTCGATTCTCCGGTCGTCAAAATGATTCCTTTATCAATTCTCAATTTATCGGGTGGTTCTCAATTTATCGGGTGATTCTCAATTTATCGGGTGATTTTCTCTTGATTGAATCTTTGTCCCAGGGTATGAATTTATGGACTTATTCGCAGGATGTTAAATCTTTTATGTTTACTTTTCATTTACATTTTATAAATCGTTAATAGTTAAGTTAATAAATAAAACAAATAATAATAATAAGAACACTTTAATTAAAAATTAATTTGAATACTAATTAATTAATTAATTTATAAATTGATTGATTTTAATCGCACAAATAAATAAAACATATTAAATGAATAAAATTTGATAGAAATATGATAAAATCACATACATTATATTGATGATGGTTAGAGATATCGTTTTACCTTCTGGGAACAGCAATGTCCTGCAACTTGAAAGTCGAAGGGTTGATTTTTCCAGCCAGTTTAATGAAAGAATAAATAGAAATTTATATATTAATGCTACTGAGATTTTCACAAATGAACCATCAAGGTATATTTTTAAAGAAGGGACACTACCCTTGTATTGTGATAGAGGCCATTTTGGCCTTAACATTTTTCATTTGAAATGTCAGGGATTGAATTCTGCGTATAATTTTTTATCGGAATTAATTCAGCGTAAAAGCTTTGTAAATATATATAACACACGATTTATAAATATGTAAAACATGGAATAAATATAACGAAGTTAAGATTCATTTTTGTGACCAAAAATCTGACGATCCTCATAAAAAAATATATCTTTGGACTTGTCTCCCCCCTTTTCCTTGAAATAGTCAAATCGTTCCTTCTACCCGCCTTTTCTCCCTATATGGAGCATCCGTTTCAGGGTGAAAACTTCATAATTATATATACCATACGATTTATAAAATGTAAATGAAAAGTAAACATAAAAGATTTAACATCCTGCGCCTAAGTCCATAATTATATCGTTGGACTTGTCTTCCCCCCCCTTTTTCTTTCATATGCTCCGGCTACCATAACGATGCGGCTTCTATTAATTCTCTCATTAGATTTTTTTTTTTATCTGAGAAGGCAAACTTAATAGACAAGCATAGTGTATTAGTTATAAATATGTAAAATAAGGAATAACTATATCAAGTTGAATATTCATTTTAGGTGACCAAAATTCTGGGAAAAGTCCACAATCAATATCCTTGGGACGTGTCTCCTCCCTTTTCTTACAAATAGCCGATGTTCCGGCTGCCTTAATTATCCGTCCCCTAACACCAACTGTTAGTTCTCTCGTTACCAATTTCTTTTTGTCTCAGGGAAGGGCGTTACCAGATTTTTTTTCCGGGGGGGGGGTCTCCAAAAAACTTCATTTAAACGCATAACAAGTGATGCAAAACAGGATGCAAACTCAATAAGTATAACTGATGAACTGTAAATATGTAAAATAAGGAATAAGTGTATGAAATGTAATACTCATTTTAGGTGACCAAAAACCTGACGATCCTCATCCACAAATATATCCTTGGACTTGTCTCCTCCCGCTCCTTTCGAATAGTCGATCTTCCGGCCGTCAAATTGATAGCAACGGCCAACTACCCGATCAAAGATTTTCAAACGGCCATCAGCTTTTAGTAAACAGTTCTGTCAATGGTTCCTCTGTTTCAAATGAATCTTCGTTTCGTTTAATACGAAATGGAAATTCTCAACTGAATGGAGATAAGGAGAAACGTCCAAGCTTTCGTACGTCAACCGGAAGAGACGTAGCAGAACTCGCCGACTTGGAAGATAATGACGATGACGATGTGTTTGAAAATGATACTGGTCCAAAGAGTGCCTCTGATTTTGGCGATCTGAAAAGTCCCCGAAAGGTATTTTTCTGTTCAAATTTATCAGTACAAAGGCAGCTGACTTATGATAGATTTGGGGGAGGGTATGTAAAACCCATATGGCTCTAGAGGAATTTGAAAAAATCAAAAATATACTTGTAAGGGTACGTAATGTTATATTTTTTTTTGGTCAGGGTCCAGAAAGTTTGTCTATATATATATATATATATATATATATATATATATATATATATATATATATATATATATATATATATATATATATATATATATATATATATATATATATATATATATATATATATATATATATATATATATATATATATGTCAAACATGGTAATGGATAAAATGCGAATTATTCCTGTTCGATTACTATCGCTCTATTTTCATGATTCTGATCGTGTCCATTAACCCTCTCACTTTATTACCACCCTTTTAATATCACATTTTAGTCAAGGGTAATTTTCTGTCGTTGTACAAAGGATATACTGATAAGTATATCCTTTATACTTATCAGATGAGATGCTGAATAGGGAACAGAATAAACAGTCACAACCATAACTATAGATGCAAAACTAATAACTACTTAGGTAGGGGCCCTAACTAATACACTAAGTAAACACGAAAGATATGCTGATAAACATGCAAGGGGAGAGAAGGAGAGATGCTGAACAGGGAACAAAGTAAACAGTCACAACCATAACTACACACACTAAACTAATTCAAACATTAAAATAAACTAATCCTGACCAATTTTTTTTAATGCTTTAGAAAATCAAAAAAAAATTAAAAATGCTGGGCCGATATCTCTTAATTTTTATCCCAATTGACAAAGCATTCTAGCGGACGTCAAGCCGTCCAAGAGATTGAAATAGGGGAATAATCTTTTCATCATGCTTGACTGACTTTCCAAGGTAATTTTTAGTGGTTGAAAGCCATTGCCGAGACAGAAAGCTGGCTTTCGAGTTTGTAATGATTAATGAACCTTGAGCATGATTGAAAAAGATGCTTAGAAAATTTATGCTTAGAAAAAGATGCTAGAAAAGATGCTAGAAAAGATGCTTAGAAAAGATGCTAACCATAATAAATTTAAAGAGGGGAGCAAAGCACATTCTATAAAGTCTATAACGTTGTTCTAGCATATAAAAAAACTACGCAATTTATATTTTTTAATGGAGTTGGCCGTTTTATTTAGAAGATCAAAAGTCTTGTTTTATTTTATCGGGTTAAGGGAATTCAATACCTGAAAGGATCACCCTATCTTGTCCATTGTAAAATTTGTAGTTTGTGTGGCTAAACTATATAGATTAGGCGGTCAGAGCTTGGTTAAGAGATCCAAATAAACGACAGAAAGCTAAAAGCCGACACCTACTTTCCCAGAAATCTTAGAAAAAACAGTTTTGTTTTGACAAACCAGTTCACGTTTTGTGCCGGAGATAGAGGTGTGCAGTTTTGAGGAAACTTAACATCCTTAGAAAGTGTGAATTTCGTTTTTTCGATTAAACGGAGCCGAATTATCTATTTAAAGTTCAGGAAATGGCAGTCCCTAAAAATGATCAAGCATATTCGTTAAGAAAACGCCGAAAATCAACTCAAAAGAAATGTCGTTTCACGAGATTTCTGTGGGGCTACTCATTTTGATTGAGAACCTTGCCGACACGGTTTCACTGTCTTTTCAATCAAATTTTATGTCTAACCACAAATCCTCAATAGAGTTCAATGATAACTAGTCACCTTGGAGAATTCGCTAATGAACCGTTTGTCTTTGAGATGGTCAGCCATCTCAAAGCATAATATATATGTTATATATATGATATATATATATATATATATATATATATATATATATATATATATATATATATATATATATATATATATATATATATATATATATATATATATATATATATATATATATATATATATATATATGTATAATATATATACACATAAACCTAGAACCCAATCTGTATGGACCAGGTCGTGCTGAGGATATTTGGTTTGTGGCTAAGGATGGGGAATTTTCCTTTAATTCTTTTTTTGCACATAATATACTTTAATATACACATAGTAATATATTTTAATAAAGGCATTGTTGGAAATCTCATATTAATTCAGACCTTTAATAAAATTTCCGAGTTATAATTTTTACGTCCACTAAAAAAACGATCGTCCATGTTTTTGATCCTATGTTTTTGACGCCTACAACAATCATAAATACATTGTACAACAAATCAGCATGAAATTTTTCATAAGCTTCAATATATATCTTATTCTTCCTTGGATAAAAGCCTTGAGCCAAACTTAATTACTTTTCTGCTCCTAATCCTTTAGTGTTGCGTCAATTTTCCGTTTCAGTAAAGCACTAATTTTTCAATCTAGTATTTTGAATCAAGTAATCAAGTAATAATTTTTTTCAATCTAGTAATTTGTTTTCGTCTTAAGTTTCAACTTCGATCTTTACTTATATCAGAAATAACTAAGTTTTTTTTTATTTAGTTATTACCTCTATGACGTTATATATTCCCAATAACAGAACTCGAATTGTCTCTGTTCATTCACCAGCCTAGCTAGACCTCCAGGAAACAAATTATACTGCCAGAAACAACTCATCATAAGAACAATAATTTTCTGCGTTCACCGCAAAAAATAAGCGTCGGTTCATAAATACAATATCCATCAAACCAACTTAAAATTTTCACGTTCTTCAACATATATCTTGTGCCTGCCTGGATAAAAGCCTTGAACGAGACTTAGGAGTTTTTTTTTTGCTTTTAATACTGTTGCGTTGCGTCAGTTTTCGTGTTTTCAGTAAAGCACTAATTTTTTAAACTAGTGAAGTGGTAATTTGTTTTCATCTTCAGTTTCAACTTCTCTCTTTTCTTCCATCAAAAATAATTAATTACTTTTATGACGTTATATATTCTCAATAACAGAACTCGAATTATCTGTGTTTATTCACCAGCCTAGCTAAATCTCCAGGAAAGAAGTTATACTGCCAGAAACAACTTATCATAAGAACAATAAATTTCTACGTTCACCATAAAAAAAGCGTCCGTTCACAAATACAATTTCCATCAAATCAACATAAAGGTTTTTCTTCTTCTTCCTCAATATATCTTACAGTTTTCATAAAGCTGCGACATGATAAAAGCCTTGAACCAGACTTTATCCTCAGTAAGCGATTCTCATTCTTTTCCCCAATGTTGACTACAGCTTTACAAAGCTTAAAAAGAGACAGTGTCACTTTATTTACAAGATCCTAGTGCATTGATCCTCATTAATAGGTCCCTAAAAAATAGGGAAAGGGATATATTTCAAGGGGAGGGAGTGTGTACTGAAGTCAGGAACTTTTAAGGAGAGAACGTCTTATTCTAGGCAATAAAAAAATATATCTTTTTTATGGCAAACAATATTACTATTTCCTTTCTAGCAAGCGTTGATAAAGGAAAAAGGAGTTCAACTTCCGGAATCGCCATTTCCTTTAAAACTGCAAAATAAATTTTATTCTGTTAGAATCTGACCAGAAGTCTAGAAGCTGTGTATGCAGGGGTGCTGATTATGGGAAGGGTGCAATACCCCCACCCCTCTGGATTTGAAAAATATCTTTTCTGGTGATTTTATACAAAAAAAGAGAACAAAGATGCTCCCTCATAAGTTTTTTAAAATTTCTTCTTTTGCGTTTGAAACTGTTCGGGATAACGAGCTGTATGTAAGGAGCGACTCGGCCCAATAGTAACCGAAACTCTGAAAATGGAGTTTTGATAAAATATATGCATAAAGAAATTGGATTTTTACACTGGTTCCAAATATATGAAATTCACAAGGTTAAATGTTACCCATCAAAAGCTATGAGCCTGAGAAAATTTGCCTGATTTTCGAAGAAGGGGATGGGGGAACACCTCTAAAAGTTAAGTGATCTTAATGAAAATCATAGTATCAGTTTCAGCGTGTCAGAGAACTCTACTTTAAAGGTTTCAAGCTATTGCCTACAAAAATACGAAATTTTGTATTTTTATCAGAGGAAAGATTATGGTTACGTTTTTATTTATTGCTCTTTTTTCATTAAAGAGATCGAAAAAAGGCTTGCCCCCACAACCCCCTATATTTCCGTAAAATTGTACGTCCTGTGCGTAAATGTATACAAAATATAACTTCGTGTGTTCTGACTCCTATGCTGTGACTAGAGGCTCCTATGGACATGCAGCAAAAGGATTTTTTATAAATATTAGCAAGGGCTTTTACTCTACTGGACAAGCTTTATACCTCCCCCACGGACAAGCTTTATACCTCCCCCACGGACAAGCTTTGCTTTTTAGGGGAGGAAGCAATAATTTTTTGTTGATTTGTTTTTTTTTGTTTTTTTTTCAATAAATCCTTCTTTCTTTCTTTACTGCTGGGACCATTTTCCAGACCTGTCTAGCACTTCCCAATATTTTCTAGAAAACTTTAAAGCGCATTTTTAATTTTATAGAAAATAGCTAAAAAGTAACGGGGTGTGTTGGTTAGTGTCTGTAAAAAGCCTTTTTTGGAAAACTTTTTGGAAAGGTTATTCGAAAAGCTTAGAAAAGGCTCTGAAGTAATTAAAAGCTGTCTTAAGACAAAATCAACTTCTTGTTAATCTTTTAGGTTTCAAATATGTAACATGGTATAGGAGTTTGTGTCTGAATTCTTGAAGTTGCTACCCAGTGTTGCCTCAAGGGGATATGATTATAATTCGTGCTATTATCGCTCCCCCAAAGACTGATTATCGTTGAAGATACATTCATATTGGTCCTTTGAAAATCATTTTCGAAATGTTGAACGGTCACACTATAGCTGAGACAACCTGTAGATCCTCGCCCCCCACTCCTGAAGGTCATTTTCGCGCTGCTGAAATAATTGCCAAAAAGCGCTTAATAGGCTGTTCCCCAAGAGGGATCAGCCGGACAAGGTAGATCAGAATGATAAGGCTCCTATTCAGCGTTGTCTAGGCGGTACAATTGCACCGTTTTGGTACATTTTAGTACCAATTTTAGTCGAAAAACTGTAACAGTTTATTTCAAAGCGTTGGCAACGCTGGTCCCATTGATAAGTCATTGTCAGGACGTAAAGAAAACAACGAAAGAACTTAAGTTTAATGTAGCCTTGAAGATGATTTGACTCTTGTTCAATCATGAAGGTTATTACTAGAGTCTTGTTGCGACTACATATAGTATCGTACTGTATCAATTCGTTAGAATTGTGGAGGAGAACTAGATGTTAGTGGGCAGGGATACTAAGGGTGCATTTTCCGGAAACTCTGTCATCGTTGTACCTGTTGAGATGAACTGGTATTTTGGCAATTTTTTGTTTAACCGTTTTTTATTGTTTCGTCCGTTCAGCTCAACGAAACCAGCCATCCCTCATCCTGTTAAAACGTGTTTTAGCAAACGGGTTTTGGCACTTATCTGAGCAGTATGATAATTTCAGATACAATCTTCAGGTGTGGTATACGGGTGTCTCAGCTATAGATTGACCGTTCAAAATCTCGAAAATAAGTGTATAGGACCAACATAAATGCATCTTTAATGTTAATCAATCTATGGGGAAACAACGTCAGCAAGACTTGCTATCATGTCCCCTTGAGGAGGCACTGAATAGGAACTTCGAAATATTACTTTTTATATTCTTTTTTTTCAGTTGAAAGAGAAGGACCATGTCCGACGGCCCATGAATGCATTCATGATATTCAGTAAAAGACATCGAGCTCTAGTTCATCAGCGGCATCCAAATCAGGATAATCGGACTGTCTCAAAAATACTTGGTGAATGGTGGTACGCCCTGGAACCCCAACAGAAGAAACAATATCATGATCTTGCTCTTCAGGTAATTGAGTGATTAGTATCCGTCGGGGGGGAGACAGTTGCCTTAAAACTATAAACTATCCAGTTTTGACCCCCTCGTTTGCCTATGAAAAGATCTTTGAATATAATAAATCCATTTACTTTATATTATCAGTATATGTCCGTAATCCTGAACATGTATGTCTAAAGCCTGAACATCAGCGAGTATTTCTAATTATCCATTTATATTGTTTATTAACAAAACAAAAGAAGATTCATAGAGGGCACATCGCTATTTACTTTGTCCCCCCTACTTGAGGCACTTGATAACTCCAAACCCGGTACAGAGCTATTTACTAAGTCTTTAGCATGACGTCTGGTTGCCACCAAGAGGGCAACCATGATTAAGGCAAGACAAAATCTGCTGTCTACTACTTATGTAAAAGCTTTCTAAGGAGACTGAGTCCTTTATTACACAGATGGAGTCGAAGAAAAATGGAGTCCTTACGACGTCCCAAACATTTGATTATTAAACAACCAATTTAACATTATGAATCATTATATAACCTAGAAAAAGGACATCAGAAACTAGAATTAGGAATCAATCCTATTAAGAATTTTCTATTTGAAGGACAAATTGCTCCGAGAAGATTTTCTTAGGAAATGTCCCTCTTTTAATTCACCCCTGGGACTAATTCAGGGAAAGTGTATTTGACTCTTTAGTAATGTTTATAGGTGTACGCCAAACCCTAATTCCTTCCACTGAGTAAACATTAGAACTTCCTGATACTGATAAAAAAAACACTCTTTCTATAAACAAAATTAATTAACTTTATTACTAAGGACTGTTGAAGTACAGAATGTAAAGATGTTGGCAGTCATAAAAATCAAGGGACATGGGTAGATCTAGGGAGTAGTTTTGGGGTCCCCCCCAAGGTCGAAAGTTGTGCTTATTATAGGGCTGGGGAGATGAAAAATAACGATAGTTTTGGGAGACGACCGCCTTGGATTTGTAGCATTTGAATTTTGGGATGGTATTTAAATTTTCAGTAGCAGCCCTGATAAAAATTAAATATTTGTAAATATAGTACTAACCTATATACAAGGGTGGATGGGGGCTAAACCAGAGAATATATATTCATGTTCTCCCAAGTGATGGGTACATACTGGAAACAAAATGAATTTCAACCATGCTCGTGACGTCTCTATTAACAATCAAAGCAACATTCATGATTACCAACACTATAAATATATTTGTTGGCCTTTGGCGGCCCTTTAGTAAAGAACGATGTGGCCTCATTGTACTGTTGTTTTTTTTCTGGCAAATTCGTATTGAATCGTAGAAACGTAGGAGAGGACTTTTTCGATTGGAAATTTAAAATTGTTGTTTTCTTTTTAAGAATCTAAAGTGATTGGATTAAAGTAAGATTCAAGTTTTAATAAAACATTGCATATTTTGGCACTTGTGTGTTTTAAAGAGGGCAAAAATGCTAAGGATTTTTTTACGGTCTTAAACAGTAGTTCCCTACCGATTTTGGGCCGTGTCCCACTTAGAAATTTCTAAAATCCTTATGCCCCTTCGTGATACTCAAATTTTGCTATTCAAATTGTTATGTTTATTCACTTGAAGGAAGCTTAAAAGGCCATTAACTTGGTATCTTTTTTGGTTCGTCCTTTAGGCATTTTTTATTCTAATGAAAAATAGTCTTTAACTATAGCATCTTTTATACAAAATGCAACGTCATTGCAATGTTGTCATATATCTTCTTCGCTGTTTAAATGCATTTGAATGTGATATGACTTTGAATTGAATGTGATTTTCTCTTTATTTTTCAAAATTAAGGCTGTAAAGTATATTCAGCCGAAAGATGCACTCCCTCATTCTATATGGGTAACGACTTCGGGAAAGTTTATTTCCCCTCTTGTTCTCCTTAATATTTTTAATAAATAGTAAGAGACTAAAATTAAAGACCCCTAAAGGTTGTAACACTTTGGCATGAGCAGGAAAAAACGATCAGAAATTAAATTAAAAAACAAGTTTTTTCAACTGAAAGTAAGGAGCAGCATAAAAAACATTCTTAGACCACACTGGCTATACATGACAAATGAAACTCAGAGAGGAGAGAAAGTAACAAAATGAAAAATAAAATCAAAAAGGGTGAAAAAACGAGGATTTTGTCAGCCAGTGGCGAATCATAAAAATGACAAAATATAAGCAAATATTTCGACAAGGACCTCCGCCAAGTCGTCCTCAGTGCTAAAAAAAACAAAACAAAAAAAAAACACGAAAATCTAACCTTTTGAAGTTTACCCTACAAAGATGGTTGAAACAAGATGTACCCTACAAAGATGGTTACCCTATGGTTGAAATTCATTTTGTGTCCAGTATCTACCCATCACTTAGGAGAACATGAATGAATATTCTCTGGTCGAGCCTCCATCCCCTCTTGTGTATAGGTTTATACTATATTTACAAATATTTATATTTTATCAGAGCTGCTACCGAAAATTTAAATACCATCCCAAAATTCAAATGCTACAAATCCAAGGCGGTCGTCTCCCAAAACTATCGGTATTTTTCATCTCCCCAACCCTATAATAAGCACAACTTTCGACCTTGGGGGGGGGAGCACCCCCAAAACTACTCCCTAGATCTAACCATCTCCCTTGATTTTTATGACTGCCAAAATCTTTACATTCAGTACTTCAACAGTCCTTAGTAATAAAGTTAATTAATTTTGTTTATAGAAAGAGTGTTTTTTTTAATCAGTATCAGGAAGTTCTAATGTTTACTCAGTGGAAGGAATTAGGGTTTGGCGTTCACCTATAAACATTACTAAAGAGTCAAATACACTTTCCCTGAATTAGTCCCAGGGGTGAATTAAAAGAGGGACATTTCCTAAGAAAATCTTCTCGGAGCAATTTTTCCTTCCAATAGAAAATTCTTAATAGGATTGATTCCTGATTCTAGTTTCTGATGTCTTTTTTCTAGGTTATACAATGATTCATAATGCTAAATTGGTTGTTTAATAATCAAATGTTTGGGACGTCGTAAGGACTCTATTTTTGCTTCGATCCATTTGTGTAATAAAGGACTCAGTCTCCTTAGAAAGCTTTTACATAAGTTGGATACAGCAGAATTTTGTCTTGCCTTAATCATGGTTGCCCTCTTGGTGGCAACCCAGTAAAGAATGAAGCCTAGCCCATAGTAACCGAAAATTTAGCAATGCTTAGAAAAAACTGTCAAGTGAGGAAGAACCGCCATTTGATGCTGATTAAAAAGTGGTAACTGTTATTTCAATTAATCTTAATGGTAGAAGTTTATTGCCAAAATAAATTTTTTGGAATTTCGAAAAATAACCTGATACCCCACAAAGATGGTTTCGGAGCGAAATGACAACCGCGCCCTCGGAAATCACCGGCAAACTCATCTAGGAGAATTATAGTTTTGTATTTCTCGGGAATCTTCAGTTTAAGTATTGGAGTGCAGTGATGTGTCTCTTTTTTTTCTTGTTTTTTTATTATTGTTTTTATTATTCGCCGCTAGTGGGCTCCTGAAACATTAGAGGTTTTAGGGCTAATTTTAAAGGAAATTGCTGTATCTAGTGCCTTTCGTAATTAACAAAAGCTAATAATTAAAATAAAATGCAATTTTTGACGAAAAATGCATCTTCATATTCAAGATGATATAACACACATGCATCTTTTGACAAGGGTTTGGCATAATACACATATCTTTTGAGATGCTACTATTCTTGGGTGTGATGTAATATTTGAGTTACTTCTTTGCCTGATTCCCTGTGGTTCGTTCTTTACTAGTTCTAGCTAAGAAAAAGCCTTGTTATATATTTTAATTTCTGTAAAAGGTGATTAGGAAAGACGCCTTCCTCTCTTTTATCAGTCTTCTTTCTGGTCTTGATTATTATGGAGACATTTTTGCATATTTTCATCGCTGGAATCAAATTCCGAGCCCTGCGGTGGATTGCTGGACCTGAAAAGGATCAACGGATTTTGTACTACCAAGCAGAGATCAATCCTAGGACTAAAATATTTTCCACCACAAGATTCGAACCTGCAATCTTCGGATGGCAGAATCCGACAACTTATCATTCGACGCCATAACAGGACAATAGTCTCCTTGTTTTACTAGCAGTACTCGTCTTTTGTATGTTATTGCCTAAAAGCGAAAGAAAAACGTTATTCGTGGATTAAGACGAGTTACTGCACAAATTAAGACGGGGCTTTAAAGGGGATTAATCTCATTTCAGATTATTAAAAAAAAATATTCCAGAAAACTTTATTAAACAGCAACATAAGATATTTGAAAAATTACTTAGTTTTATGTAAAATATTATTCTGAAGAGATGTATTTATTCTGATTGGCCACCATGGTGTTGAATTACAATTAAAAACAAGTTCCTCCTTCGTATTTAAAAGCCAATCATTTTTATGCCCTTTTTAAAACTTTAATATTTTACTCCTCCCCAAAACTATAGTAACTGACAAGAAGAAAAGTTCAAGTTAATCTGCAAAGAGAAAAAAATCCGAAGAGAACAACGCCCTTAGAAGTACACCTGCTGATGATGGCAACTGAATTTCTAATCAATGAAGGCTGTTGAATATCCAATCTATTTCACTATCTTCTAACATTTAAGGAAAATCTCTCCTCATTGAAGAAATTCTGGCAACACATGATGTTTCTCGTGCCTTCTACTCTGGCGTCTACCCTCAGCTGTTATATTCTGTAAAAAGTAAAGGTCTTAACTCTGGTGCGAGGGAATTCAAAAATATGTATGCGCGGCTCAAGGTCGTTATAAAAGTACCTACTCGTAATAATTTCGTATAAAAAAAAAGTTTCGACTAATGTGGAAAAGGTATCCGCTAAGGAGGCGTAACGTTACCACCCCTTTATAACAACACCGTTTTAAAAACCCATTAAAAGTTATGATGAGTTACGAATTTAGAGGTCTGGACCTTTCTCCCAGTTATGCTGATGATATTTCAAACCTTAGCCAGATACTGTCATCAATGCTTTTTCGTGAATGTGGAAAAATAAGTTTATCTGTCAACGCATATAAAACAGTGAGATTCCTATTTTTGGCCGGTTTCAGGCTACGCCAGATGTAGCGCAGCTAGAAAGTCAAAATCTTTCCCCGTCTGAAAGTATTAAGTATCTTAGCCTTCCAATCACCTCGCTCCCTCCTCCTCCTCCGTGTTAAATCAACACGCTCCCTCCTGCTTGTGCATCGTGGTGAAAAAGTTGTTAAAAGCATTTCGACTTCTTGTTTGCTGCAAAGTGTGATACAACAGGCGTATGCTAGCCAGAGTTTACAACTCATTCGCTCTCCCGCATGCCATTGCTCTTTTCCCTATCTGGAACGTCTTTGCTTGCACTGACAAAAAGTATAATGTCTTTCTGTTTTATGTATGAGAAATCTCTCTTGGGAATTCCCTATACTCTAGACTTAGGCAGTTGATCGCCACTTACGGTTTGGCTGAACCCCTGGCTGTAACTGAGAGTCGCCATGAAAGTTTTCTTGGAAGCTAGTTCAGTCTCGTATATTTTCATAGGCAGTGATTGAGTGCTAGTTTATATTAATTTTTGTTCTTGTATGTATGTTGTAGCTTTTCTATTTTCTTATTTACTCCTTTGTAACACCCTCGTGTGTTTTTATGGGCAATAACAATTTTCATTCATTAATCTGAAGAAATCAATTTTGTCCTGTTTTTTATTAGAAACTTTTATGCTTTCGCTTGATCTTTCAAAATGAATTTTGAGTTGGTGCGGTTTATTGTATACTGTTTACAAGAATCTAGAGACTGAGAAGGGATGTGTGCCAACAGGGGGGAGGGGGTCATTTTAATATTCTGTGTGCATCTGTATGACACCTTTACATCTTCCATAGGCCTTTATAAATCCTACTTGTAACAGGCTGAAAACGAACAACGAGAATTTTTTTTTTTACTAGAGATAAACGCTGCGCAGCAATGTTTTCCTAGGCTAGGTAATTTTTTTTACAAACTACCTAGCCGTGTCGGTCGAGACAGGCAAGGTAGATATGGCGAAGCTAGGGGTATTTGTAAAATACCCCCCCCCCCGTGATGGGTGTAAAGTTCCATCAAGGAAGTTTAAAAACTGGGAATTTGAGAAGCAGCTTTTGAGATGTAAAATCTCTTTAAGGACAATTCCACTCCCCCTTCAACATAAATTATAATGTAAGATAATACATTATCCCCCCTTCCTCTAAAAGTTGTTTTTTTGCTTGTACCTATGTTTTAAATTAATATCTTGGAAACTCATTGCTTGTTTATGTAACGAGCTTTTTACCTATTAAAAGTATTTTTCTTGTTTCGTAATATTTTCTTCTTTGCTATTTCCATTAGAACTTTTTTTCTCGGAACAATCTTAGTCGCAAATCTTCTATTTCTAAGATCTCTGGTACTTTAATAAGCTTATTTCCTTCATAGTATCTATAAAAAGTTCTCACTTCAATATGAAAAAGTAAACTATTTTAAACCAGTTTCTTTTTTAATGAAAGTAAGAAAGCAGGTCCTGGAAATCTTGACTCTATTTCAAAACGAAGGCTATTTTCTATCCCTTGAAAATCGGGGTCAGCTCTCCTGAATTGGAGCGATTCATGCCAAGTTTTTTTTTCTGTAGAATTGTATTATTCATTAATAGTAGGAATAAGAGAATATCTGATCGAATTTGGGGCACTTAGTAACGAATGATATAGCCTCCATGTACTCTTTTTTTACCCTGGCCATTTTTTATAGAAGGAATTATCGTAGAAACTTGGGAGAGGGCTCAATTAGATTGGAAATTAAAAGTTCTAGTGCCTTTTTTACAACTAAAAGTGATTGGATACAAGTAAGGTGTGATTTTTCACAAAAATACTGCATTATAATACGAATAAGACCTTCTCGCGCACAGTTTTAATGATGCGCTCATAATGAGCGCAGTTGAAAATGTATGAGTATCGCCATATACATTTACAGAAGAAGTTGTTGTACATTTTCCAATTAAAAATTTCATATTCAGCAGTACATCAATTAAGATTCCATCTGCTTTCTTCTGATGGTAAGTTAATTTTATTGTACGAAAGTAATTTGTAACTTAGCTTGTTTATATGAAACAGTTACACGCATTTTATAACTACAAAACCGTGTTAATATATTGGGTATGACACTGCAATGGATGAAACCGCGCCTGGAATTAAGGACTGCGACTCTAAACCTGCCTGTCATAAGGCGTGCTTCCCAGCTTCAAAATCGTAGCTAAATAATTTGCATTCAAACCTGCCCGTCGCTTAGTGTTCAAGGAGTGGCAGCCCTC